>NC_073693.1:329379029-329402183 GCF_029784155.1 Uranotaenia lowii
GACGGGCAGACGGACAGACGGACAGACGGACAGACGGACAGGTGGGCAGACGGGCAGACGGACAGACGGACAGACGGACAGGCGGGCAGACGGACAGACGGACAGACAGACAGAAGGGCAGACGGGCAGACGGACAGACGGACAGACGGACAGACGGACAGGTGGGCAGACGGACAGACGGACAGACGGACAGGCGGGCAGACGGACAGACGGACAGACGGACAGACGGACAGACGGACAGACGGACAGACGGACAGACGGACAGACGGACAGACGGACAGACGGACAGACGGACAGACGGACAGACGGACAGACGGAGAGACGGACAGACGGACAGACGGACAGACGGACAGACGGACAGACGGACAGACGGACAGACGGACAGACGGACAGACGGACAGACGGACAGACGGACAGACGGGCAGACGGACAGGCGGGCAGACGGGCAGACGGGCAGACGGGCAGACGGACAGACGGACAGACGGACAGACGGGCAGGCGGGCAGACGGACAGACGGAGAGACGGAAAGACGGACAGACGGACAGACAGACAGAAGGGCAGAAGGGCAGACGGAGAGACGGAAAGACGGACAGACGGACAGACAGACAGAAGGGCAGAAGGGCAGACGGGCAGACGGACAGACGGACAGACGGACAGACGGACAGACGGACAGACGGACAGACGGACAGACGGACAGACGGACAGACGGACAGACGGACAGACGGACAGACGGACAGACGGACAGACGGACAGACGGACAGACGGACAGACAGGTGGGCAGACGGGCAGACGGACAGACGGACAGACGGACAGACGGACAGACGGACAGACGGGCAGGCGGGCAGGCGGGCAGACGGAGAGACGGACAGACGGACAGACGGACAGGTGGGCAGACGGACAGATGGGCAGACGGACAGACGGACAGGCGGGCAGACGTACAGACGGACAGACGGACAGACGGGCAGGCGGACAGACGGACAGACGGACAGGCGGACAGGTGGGCAGGTGGGCTGGTGGGCAGACGGACAGACGGACAGACGGACAGACGGACAGACGGACAGACGGACAGACGGACAGACGGACAGACGGACAGACGGACAGACGGACAGACTAAATTTTGGTCTATTGTTTAAAAGCTGTTGTTTTTTGAACGTTTTTTCAATCCGTATTCTTTTAGATTTCTTCAACACCTACATTCAGCTGGTAACCACATTTTGCAAAACCTTCCTTTTATGGTCCCAAAAATACGACGCCCATGGACTAGGAAGGTTTGTTAATTTACCGGGTCCTATCGCGCACACATCATCATGAGATACGTGGAAAGGTGTTAAATTTGACACCGTTTTATGCAAACCGAGCCTTGGTGGTGGTGGCGAAAATTTTCCAACTCCTTAGCGCGCGCCACGCCATCTTACTTGATCGTCAAACATTAAGCTGCCATTTGGGAGCCGAGATTGTTTGCAAAGTTGGACAGGGGGAAAGAAAAATTCTGCTAGATGAAATAGGTTGAAGTCAACACGGTGGATGTGAGACGATGGGGTTTGGAAGAACCGGGTGGCATCTCATCTGGTTACGGCGAACAGCTTAAACAATTCATCCAGTCGCTAAAATGTTGCCTAAACTTTTTTTTGCTGCCATTCCCTTCTTCATTCAGCAAGCCACACACTGAACTAAGTTAATGCTGAACTGGTACGGTGTGAAAGAAATGGGCAAAGCTGGGGACGAATTCCGGTGAAAAACTTTCCGGCATTTGTCTTGGGGGCTTAAAAGCTCCGTGTGTTTGGCGATGCTCTGCAGGCAATTTGTAAACCCCGGGAAAATCTTAGATGTTTTATTGCTAAACCCGTCGTCTTCGTTCAACTTGCCTGGGAAGATTTGGGCTTTGTCAAATGGAAATGATGAGCAGGATAGGAGGTTGCCTTTTCTTTTCTCTGCTATCTGTTCCAATCGTTGAAAGCTTAGTTGAAGTTGTATTAATTACGACCAACTTTTCTGGTCGGGTGATATGCGAGCTAAAGAATACTGTCATGAATGTTGCCTAATTTAATTATAACGAACATACTCAGATGATGTAATATTCTGGAATACGACTAAGATTGAATCGATTACGGTAAAAATTGATTTAAGAAATTCAAAATTGTTGTGAATAATCAGTTGTTATTGTTGAAACTTTCAAAACACTCAGATGAGGGAGGAGCAAATAAAATTAAGACGTAATATAAGATTGCCAGAATTTTTTCCACTCCCATCCGGGCCTAGCAATTCCGGGCATTTTTTCAAAAAAACCTTGCAAAATCCGAGCATGGATTTTAATTTTTCGAATCCAAAAACCGGGCAAAACCCGGGCAAAATTTAGGTGTTATTATATAGAAAAGCAAAGAAAAAATGCAAAAAAACTGAAATAAATATTTTATTAAAGCAATAAAACAATGCTCGATTAGTTTAATGTAATTGCAGACTTTCAACAACTTTTTGGAACACTTAAATATTTAAAGGTTTATAAAAGTAAATCAGCAAAATTATTTGAAACAACGGTTGAGAATTTCCATACCGTTAATAGATTTTGATAAAACTTACTCAAAAACTTTAATTTTTTTTTGTTTCTTTGTTTTCACGATATCCGGGCAACCGGGCCGGACCGTACTTTCTCGAATTTTTGCATCAAATATCCGGGCAAACCCGGATAAAACTGGGCAATCTGACAAGCTTAACGAAATATAATAATGATAAAAGCTCAAATATAACAAAACTACTAAATAGATATTTGATTTACTTCCCAAGCAACCAAAAGTCACGTATTTACTTAAGTAAAGTCATCGTAAGTTACATGTTAGCTGACTAAAGAGAAACAATTGCGCAATTCCCTTGAGTGAATTATATATACTCATTAACGAACATGAAACTTGCAGATGGGATCTTTATGTACGCTGGAAGTGAGTTCTAAATGAGAGTGCCCATGAGAGAATGTAATTTTACTTTTCTTAGACATAAACAAAAGGATTCAAAGCGCTGCTTATGATGATTAGAAGCATTCTCAACAGCAGATTGTGGTGACTGTCGCGAATCCTTCGGTTCAACACATTGGGAAGCCACCGAGAGAGCCAACCTTCGTCCGTAAAGTTGGTTACAAGAATGATCAATCAGGACTACATCCTCCAGCTCGAATTCAAACGTGTTCATCCGTCACGTAAATCACTACTACTAGTATGTGTAGCCTTTTCGATATTGACATCGATATCATTCTGGGTCGATGTGCTCGTGTAATCGTGTCATAGTGATGGAACAACTTTTTACTTTTGTTCATTCATTTATTTAAGAATGATAAAGATGAATTTCTTTTGATATTTTTGATAATGCACGCTAAGTTTAAACACTCATAAAATATTACATAGCCACACAGTTGAATTTAGTACAAACATACCCAATTTGAGCTATAATTTATTTTTATTTTTTTGTTTTGTTTCCAATATTTTTTTTTTAATTGATAACCACAACTGTATCCACCACACAGATAAATAGAAAAACGCCAATGGCTTAGTGATACTACGTGTTTAGGATTATTCTTGGGCAAAATAAAATTATCCAGAGAAGATCGGATATAAATATCCAAAAACTAACAGTTTTTGGAGGAATTTAAACATGTGTAAAAATTAAAATGAAAAGTTTTTTTTGTTCAACAATTTTTTGATTATGTTCTTCATAAGGGTTGAGCAGCGTTCTCTTTAGCATGATTTTGGAAGTTAACAGTTTAAAAAAACTTTTATTTTTGGATGCATTGAACGCATATAAGCACATTGGATGGACTGATTAAGTATTCACGGAGCTGATTTAAGGATCTTTTGGTTGTTTGGCATTTGGGATGAGGTTAAAAGAGACGCGTGGAACGTTTGAGATGTCAGTTCTAAAATATTCCTTTATAAGCTTTGTCAAACTTCATAATCTAAAAAAAAAAAAGAATGCATGTGAGCACATACTTTGGCAGAAACTGTGGTGAATCCGTGCACCCATGGTGGATAACCAACATACCGACATACAAAATCGGTATGAAATCGGTATGTTTTGCCAAAAACGGTAGACGGTAGGGGAGAGTGGGATAACGTGGGCCACTTCAAATATTTCAGCTGTGTGTTGAGATTAAAATCTCAATCCAAATGTCATCGTCGTCGCTTTGCGTAAGCATGTTTTTCTGTATGTTGTTGACTTATGTACGCATCATATGCTTCTTTTATTTAACATGCCTAGAAAAATGTAGGTACTTACATAAATAAACAAAAACCCGGAAATTGCATCTGTGGGAGCTAAAGTACATAACAAAAATATGCTCATACGCTTATGATCTGAATTTTATCATGTTCTTTCACATGGAAAAGGATTTTTTTTTAAAGAAACATCAATAAATCACACAAACGCAACTAATTTGCAAATCATTGCTTGCGGAGAATCGTGGGCCACATTTAGTGGGGCCATCTATATTTTGGGGTTTTTAAAAACTTTCAGAAATTAAAATACGTTTTTCCTATCTGTAAAGTTTTCTTCTGCTAAATAAGGAGTTATGAAGTTGGAGTTCGTGGCGGCGAAGCCTAGCCGCTGAAATCCGAACTGTCGACGAGAATCTTGACTGGGACCAGGTGAAGACGCTGGCTCCGGATCGTCAACAGTGGAGGTCTTTTACCACGGCCCTATGCACCGGTGGATCGGCGCGGGATCATCATTAAGTAAGTAAGTAAAAATATTTTATCCATTTTTTCCAATGTGATAGACACGAACATAAAACATATATAAGGAAATTTACCGAAACCTTAGCGAGCCAGGTTTTAGGAACTATTCGATCATACACAACTCTCTTTTTTATTTCCTTATCTGAAATTTCTTTAAAAAAAACTTCGAAAGTTATCTTGTTAATTTTGGAGTTGGTGGCCCACGTTTTCCCACAGTTTCTCCAAAATCCAAAAAAAAGTATTTTTTTTAAACAGTAACAATAACTCGGGAAATTGATGTATTTAAAAAATTAAAAAATGCCTATTGATACCCTAAAAATGTAGAAAACCTTTCCATTTAATTTTTCTTTTTATCTTTTATAATTAAGAAGTTATGAAGCAATGAATAAAAAAATGGCCCATGAAACCACACTCTCCCCTCGATACCGATTCTTGGTCAAAAATTTCCTCAAAAATCGATATAAAAACCGGAAAATCCCTATGTGTGGCATTGCTGCTTGCAATTTTGCAAACGTACACCACATCAGCGCGCAGCGAGCAAACGACTGGAAGACAGAGATGCCAATATGCCTGATTTTTCAGGATTTGCCTAGTTTTTCAAGGCTCAGCCATTAAATTTCCCTGATTTTTGAAAATATGTCTGATTTTGCCTGATTTTTGCGAATGTGATGAAAAATGGGTAGTATGGAACTGGATTCGGTTCAATTGCTGAAGTGAAAAAGTAAAATTGTGGCTGAATAAAAGCAATAAAAAGATTCTCTTAAATTCTTATTTAAAAAAGGGAATTAAATGGAATCTTTCATCTTTTGATTGCTTTGATTCAGTAGAATTATTAAACCAAGTAGGCTCACAACCAAGGTTGCCGAAATCACAGAAAAATCTGTAATTTCACAGAATTCAGCAAATTTTCATCACAGAATCTGCGTCACAGAACACAGAATTTTTAAATTTTCACAGATTTCACAGAATTTTAAAATTTTGAATGAATTTCAGAAATTATCAATGTGCAGAAATGGCCGCGAACAGTTTTTTGGACAAATTCAAATTTAGATTTATTACTTTGAATAAGAAAAGTATGATAAAATTAATAATGGTTATGGATTTCGCATAATGAAAATGTGAAAAAGACCCAATTTACCATGAATTTTCCATGAAATTCAAAGAAATAGCATCACAGAAATCCATCACAGAATTTTTGGGTAAAATCACAGAAAGTCAGAATTATTTTTCTCAAAAACACAGAATTTTTTTCGGCAACCTTGCTCACAACACTTGTTAGAGTGAAAATTTGGAACGATGACCAAAAAAATAAAAAATAAAGGTCATCACTTTTAACGAAATTTCCGTTACTTTAACGTAGCCTGATTTTTGTTCCACCAGTTCCCTGATTTTTGAAAAATGTTGGCAACCCTGCTGGCAGACATCCGGACTTGGATTTTATCGCACGACTGACTTTTACTTGCAGACACGTTCGACGTTCTGTTCTCAAGGGAAAATGAATCATTTTTCAACTTTGCAAGATGATGATTTTTTCGTGGCTGACGTCGGGCTGTTAGAATCGGCTTAAAGTTGCGCGCTGCATGCTACATGAAGGGATCTCTTAGCACCTCTGCAGTGTTTGGAAATTTTTTCAATGATCGATAAATGAAAACTGTTGCTATTACAGATTTTGTTCGGTAAAAAGTTACCTAAACTCGGCAGTTCAAATTGAAGAACAATTTGTCAATTCGTTGTATTATCGAACTACCGGTGATGTTTAACGAAATCCCTGTGTTTATTACCGAAAGGCTTGTTATGTTTAATCGAAAATCTATAAAAACTAGACAATTTAAAAACCATACGGGGCGCGGTCGATTAGTCTAATGCCTGGTTTACAATCAGACGATCGGGGATCGAATCCGGCTGCCTCCTACTAGGTTCAGACAATTTTGTCAGTCCACGAACGTTAAAATGCAACTCACACACAACGGAAATGGAATTGGTAAACTATACGGTGTATTAAAAATGCAAAATATCTTAAGATTGTAAACTCTACGGAGAATAAACGGAAACGTTGAACATATAGTCTCTGTAACTGGATCATTATAGGAGCTAGTCGATAAGGCAGTTTGGAGTCGGGTTAAAAAGCAATGGAAAATAGGATCAGAAGAAGAAGAAGAAGAAGAAGAAAAAGAAGAAGAAGAAGAAGAAGAAGAAGAAGAAGCCATACCATACTACCTGTAGAGTTTACCGAAATATCTGTTATAATTACCGAAATTACTTTAATTTTTACCGAAATAACTATAATTTAACGAGATATCTGTAAATATTTCAAAAATGCTGATATTTTTTTTTACCAGAAGCATGTAAAAGATAGATAGAACTTGAAAAATGGAACTGCCCATGAAATTTAGAGATCGGCAGTGTTATGTTCAAAATTTCCAATGGCCCCTTTTTAGTTGCGTGGGGCTTTGCCGATTTCCATCCGCAGGAGGACCTTCATGATGTTACTGTTTTGGGATCTCGTTTTGGGTACGAACGTCCCGAGATGATCACACCATCTACCAGATCTGCGGCAACACACACGAACTTGAAAAAGCTATTATAGTGATGGAGACAATGCAGAAGCGCATGATCGGGTGATGATCGATCGACCAACTAATGTGCCGGTTGAGAATCCAGGGCCGGTTCTTCAACATCAGTATCATCAACGTGCACAGCCCTCACGAAAACGACTGCCTGCCCAAAACATGATATCAAGATCGTCAACGGGGGTTTGAACGCTCAGGTTGGCCAGGAGGAGGAATCCCAACCGTCAAACGGAAGGTTCAGCGCACATAAGCTGGCCAACGAAAACGGCCTCAGACTCATAGATTTTGCAGCATCCAAATGAATGGCCGTACGTAGTACCTTTTTCCAGCACCGTCTCCCACACAAGTACACCTGTAGATAACCTTACCAAACGCAATCATAGATCCACCAAGTTTTGATAGACAGCTGGTCAGATCATATCGAGGCGTCAACATCGGACAGACCATTATCTGAAGATGCGCCCAAAACTCTCCGTAGTGATCAACATATGAAACCAACGCCTTCCTCGGTTAAATATCGAATGACTAAAGCAACCTGAGGTCGCGGCAGACTACGAGCAATCGCTCAAAGCAGCGCTACTGGCAGAGAGCGAGCTTGACGATGCCCCTTTCGAGGAGCTCGAGGAGCTGGAGCAGTTGTATAGTTTAAAGGAAACATGAAAGTTCTACCAAAAGCTAAACGTATCCCGCAAAGGCTTCGTGCCGCAAGTCGAAATGTGTCAGGAAAAGGACTGTGGCATCCTAACGGACAAAGTGATCAAAAAGTGGAAGCAGCACTTCGATGAACACCTGAATGACGCACATGCAGGAGACCAAAACAGTGGAGAAAGGCACATCGCCGGCGTAGCTATCAACGAGGTGGAACCACTCCCAACGATAAGTGAAGATAGAAAAGCCATTCACCAGCTGAATATCAAAAAGTCGACTGGGAAGGATGGCAATGCAGCTGAACTCATCAAAATGTGCCTGGACATGTTAGTTGATTGAACTACCGAGCGATCACTGTCCTCAATGCCGCCTACAAAGTGGTGTCCCGAATCCTACTTTGCCGTCAAACGCCACAAGTAAAATTCGTGGAAAGTCATCAGGTCGGTTTCGTGGAGAATCATGGAGATCCTCACATTACTGCAAATCCTCCAAAAATGCCGTGAACACCAAGTCCCTATGCACCATATATTTATCGACTTTAAAGTCGCATACGAAACGATCGACCGTGACGAGCTACGGAAAATCATGGACGATAACGGCTTTTCCGGAAAGCTGATCAGACTGATCAAAGCGACGATGGATGGAACGCAGTGCTGTGTGCGGATTTCGGGTGAAAAATCGAGTTCATTAAAATCACGCAAGGGGCTTCGACAAGATTATGGTCTATCCTGCATGATGTTTAAAGTGGCGCTAGAAGGTGTTATTCGAAGAGCGATGGGCGAAATACGGAATACGATTTTCTACAGATCCAGTCAACTTATTTGCTTTGTCGACGACATTGATATTGTCGGCCGATCATCTGCGGTGGTGGAGGAGAGATCTATATATTGCGGCAGATACCGCAAACTGAAACGTGAAGAAGGAAGGAAGTATATGGTAACCTACGGATCCAAGACCGACTAAACCCGCTTGTCCAGTAATAACAAGGTCACGATTGAGACGAGCTGGAGATAGTTGAAGACTCTGTTTAAATATCTCACCTCCCTGGTGACTACAGACAATGACACCAGCCGTGAGATCCGGTAGCGAATTATCAGCAGAAGTCGTGCCACGAACAACTGCTCTCGAGAAGACTTAGCCCTGTACATGACACTCATTAAACCGGTTGTTCTCTACAGGCACGAGACATGGATATCGCTCGAGACGGACCTGCGTACGAGTGTTAAGAACCATCTTGGGCGGCGTGCAGGAGAACGGAGTGTGGAGGCGAAGGATGAACCACTAGCTCGCGCGACTCTACGGCGAACCCAGTATCCAGAAGCAAGCTTGCGAATTTTGATTTTTTTTGCCCTAGTCGAGTTTTTCTTTGACTCCATCCTTATGCTGCCTGAGTTCGGTAGAGAATCCGCTCAAGCTAACCCGGACAGAGCCGAGTCAAATAAAATCACCATTCTTGACTCTCTTGCTCAAGATCAACTCCCTACTCAACCGAGTGGTGAGTTTAGCAGACTCGCAAGGAGCTTGAGTCTGATGGGAAAAAAATCCGTAGAGTAAAAATAAAATCCGCTCACAGGTAGGCTGATTTTAAATCCTTGAGTCGGGAAGAGTCTCTTGGTTTTGACTCGCTTGAGTATTTTTTTTGACTCGCTTGAGTATTTTTGTTTTGACTCCGATTCTTTTCGGCTAGCTTGATTTTTTTTAGATTTTGACTCAAGGTTTTTCTGGCTTGCTGGAGTCGTTTGATTTTGACCGGCCTGAGTCGTTTTTTCTACTCGCTTGAGGCGTATGGAGTTTGGATTCTGGCTCGGCTCGTCGTTCGTGTGGAGTGCACTGGTAGAGATGATTGATTCCTTTACCTGCATTATACAGGCTGTATATACCGGGACAAGCGTCGGGTGTCTGGTTTGAACCAAATTTGTTCTATTCGCGCTGTTTGCTTGCGTCGCTGATTGTAGTGCGCTATATAAATTACAAGAAAGTTTTTAATTTCTATCTGTAAATATAATTCATTTAGAAATTGTTTGAAAAATGACGGCATAAGCCAATTAAACTTGTAATCATACATGAAACAATACGTTTAATTGAGTTAATATTTATTATGGTCCATTTTTAAATTTTCAAAACTACTTAACATTTTTATTGATCATTGCGTTTGAAATTTTAAAATTTTAACTCGAAATAAAGAATTCACTTTAAAAAATTCAAAATTTGATATTTTTAATATAAATTTAAGATTGACAATTAAAATTTTAAAATTCATAACTTAAAGTCAAAAATAAGCATTCAAAATGCCATATTCCCAATTCCAAATTCCATATTAAAAATTCAAACTTCAGCCATCAAATTTTCAAATTATAAATTCAATATTCCAGAAAAAAATTCAAAACCAAAATTTAAAATGCAAAATTTGAAATTCAAATTTCAAAATTTAACCTACAAAATGCATAATTATAAATTCCAAATTCCAGATTGAAAATTCAAAATTATAATGCAAAAAATATAATTCAAAAATTAAAATTAGAAATTGAAAACACAATATTTGAAATTAATCATTCAAAATCTTAAATTTCAAATTCAAAATCCAAATTAAGAAATTCAAAATTCAAATTTAAGTACTGAAATTCAAAATTTTCAAAATTCAATAATTTAAATTTAACAATCAAAATGTTATATTCAAAATTCAACATTCAAAATTTTATATTTAACATTCATAATTCTTTTTTTAAAATACGAAATTTACAATCGAAATTCTTTATTGAAAATTAAAAATAACATATTCCAAATTCAATAATTACAGTCATTGTTTTTTCAATTTTGTCACTGTTCGATTTTATCAATACTCGCCAAATTCACGCTCGATTTTTTCAAGGTTTTGGTTTTGATTTTATCACGCTTTTAGAGAAATCGTTCAGAAACCATTTCCAGGACCTTAGTTTTTTTTTCAAATTCATATGAAAAACAAAGGATTAAGTAAAATTCGAAATGTTTTTCGACAAGGTAAACTTTTTAGTTAATTAAAGGTGTGAAAATTAAAATAAAAAAATTGAAATTTGCAGAAGAATTTTATTTGATGCATTTTTCGTTGAACTCTTTTTTAAAATTGACATAAGAGATATTGACTGTTAAATTTCCATAAAAACTTAATAATTCACTTTAACTAGATGAAGACTATAAAATTGATATTCAACATGTTTTTATTTCAAGAAAATATCTTAAAATTGCTAAAGAGATGAATAATTTGAACTGAAATCGATCCTTTGTGTTTAGTAATCTTACTTTACATCTTATGATCAAAATTTATTGATACAAAACCTTTTCACCACTGAAAATATTTTAAATTATTGATTAAAGACAATAAAAATACTTTTTTCCACCTGAATTTTTGGTTTCGCCAAATTCACGGATTCGTTATATTCACGGTGAAATTTTTTTTCGACCGTTATTAAATCATAAAAATACTGTACTACAACATCATGAGCACTTCTAGATCATGAATAATATCCAATAAATGTTCGAAAGTAATTTAAAATTTCAATTCCACAATTCATCATTCGAAATACAGAATTAATAACTCAGAATTTTTCATTGAATTGTAAATTTTAAATTTTTGATCTAGAATTTTGCATTTGGAAATTTTAGTTGAGCATTACGAATTAAGAATTAAAAATTTGGAAATTTGAATTTCAAATTTAAACTTTATATTTAAAATTTTGAATTGTTTGGTATTTTGTTTATTGAATTGTGAAATTGGAATTTGGAATTTTGAATTGAATTTAGAATTAGCAATCTTAAATTTTAAATTTTTTAAATTGATTTTTAAATTGGATTTTGATTTTAAAATTTAAGATTTTTCATTTTTAACTATGAATTTAAAATTTTTGATATGGAATTTTGAATGTTAAATTTCAAATGTTGTGTTTTTGATTTATAATTTTGATTTCCGAAATCTGGTATCTGAAATTTCTAATTTTGCATTTTGTAGGTTGAATTTTGAGTTTCGAATTTCATATTTTGAATTTTAATTTTGAATTCTGATGATTGAAGTTTGAATTTCGATTAAGGAATTGTGAATTTTGAGGGCTCATTTTCAACCCTGAGTTACGAATTTCAAAAATTTTAATATAAATAATAAAATTGTAATAAATTTGTATTGAAAATATCAAATTTAGAATTTTTTAAGGGGAATTCTTAATTTTGAATTACAGTTTTAGAATTTCAAAACGCAATTTCGCAATGATCAATAAAAATGTTAAGTAGTTTTGAAAATTTAAAAATGGACCATAATAAATAATAACTCAATTAAACGTATTGTTTCTTGTATGATTACAAGTTTAATTGGCTTATGCCGTCATTTTTCAAAACAATTTCTAAATGAATTATATTTACAGATAGAAATTAAAAACTTTCTTGTAATTTATATAGCGCACTACAATCAGCGACGCAAGCAAACAGCGCGAATAGAACAAATTTGGTTCAAACCAGACACCCGACGCTTGTCCCGGTATATACAGCCTGTATAATGCAGGTAAAGGAATCAATCATCTCTACCAGTGCACTCCACACGAACGACGAGCCGAGCCAGAATCCAAACTCCATACGCCTCAAGCGAGTAGAAAAAACGACTCAGGCCGGTCAAAATCAAACGACTCCAGCAAGCCAGAAAAACCTTGAGTCAAAATCTAAAAAAAATCAAGCTAGCCGAAAAGAATCGGAGTCAAAACAAAAATACTCAAGCGAGTCAAAAAAAAATACTCAAGCGAGTCAAAACCAAGAGACTCTTCCCGACTCAAGGATTTAAAATCAGCCTACCTGTGAGCGGATTTTATTTTTACTCTACGGATTTTTTTCCCATCAGACTCAGGCTCCTTTCTGGTCTGCTCAACTCACCACCGAAGAAAAAATCATACGTGCTGTGCTGAGCAGATTTTCTAGTCATCTAATTTGACTCTACTCACCACTTGAGCGATTTTTTTTTCGGAGCGAGTATGCGGTGTTTGGTGAGTAAGGTTCAAAAAGGAATCTTGATTTTATTTTACTCTCGCTCAGCCTGGGTTGGATTTTTTTCTGTTCCGCCTCACACTCACGTTCGTTTGAGCCGATTTTTACTCGTTGAGTTGATTTTTTGCAAGCTTGTCCAGAAGGTGATGAAAGCTGGCCGGATACGCTGGGCAGGACATGTTGCGAGAATGCCGGACGACTGTCCTGCAAAATAGGTGTTCGCTACGAATCCGGTAGGAGCGAGACGAACAGGGGCGTAACGAGCGAGGTGGTTAGACCAAGTGGAGCGTGATCTGCAAATGTTGGATGTCCTAGTAATCGGAGAACGGCTGCCATGGATCGAGTGAATTAGAAGAATAAATGTTCATTAGGTTACGTCGTGAAACGGAAAGCCATGTGTATAGAAAAATAAAAATATAATATATAACCCAAATAACATCAGGAACCGAAAATTTATATGATGATAATGAAATGACTGCTTTACTAAGAGGATCTCGATCACGCACTTTTCGCAGAGAGCTTGCCGAACGGTCAAATATTGTCTCAAAAGAGACGCTATTAACGTATCCCGGCTGGGAGAAAGAGAGTGAATAAGATGCAGTTTCGCTCATACCAAAATATTCAACCATGACAAACGGGCTTTGACGTTTATTTGGTTTTGACAATGACACATGATTGCAGAGGTGTTTTACAGTTTTCTCGGCGTTTTTCACCGATTGATTTACACACACAGTAATTATTTTACCGAATTCTCAACACATGGAGATTCGGAAGAACAAATTACTAATTTCTGAGATTTTCGTTTACTGTTTGTATCTGAACAATCTTCGGTTAGTCAGAAATCTGGCTTGAGGCCAAACGATTCAATGTTCATTTCAATTGAATCTTTTATAGTACCTAATAATTTCGCAATTTTTTTTAATTCTGCTAAAAAAATTTTAGTTTTTAATGCATTTTTTCATTGCAAGTCTCAAGAATATACATATGTAACAGAAGTGTGATGCGGTTTGCTTTAAAATCAAATTGGAGACAACCGTTGGCCTAAATTTGTCATACTGGATACATGGGAGTAGTAAAATTTCAAGTAACAGTACAAGTGTTGCTACTTCAGCGCTCTAACTAGGCATTCGAACAACAGCTGCAGCCCAGAAGAACCCGGGGAGGTAAATGTCCTCCCAGAAAGGAAGAATTGAAACAGAAAAAAAAACCACCGGAGCACTTCATCAAATGTTGAGCTCCGCCTAGCGGAAGTATATTTCCGGAACTGTAAATCTCCCGAACAGCCCTAGTAGCAGCATCAGCATCAACATCAACGGCAGGAGCAGGAAAGCGTGGAACAGTAAATCTTCCGCTTTCCAGCCGAAAACGTGCTTTTATCGTGCATTTTTGTGTGCCGGTGAGTGAAGAGAACAATGTTATGTGTTGTTTTTTATTCTTTATTTCGGTTCAAAATACAACAGAATGACATCAGAAGGTTGTGGTGTATTGTAATTTGATGAAACGCTGAATGAACTTCCTTTTTTTATGTCTTATCGGTGTGTATCATCTTTAATGAAGCAACCTTTCAGGATAATGAACCTATTTTAGATTTTTTGCTATTAATCAGAATAAATTATCACAAAAAGAACATTCAACAAAAATCAAACATCTGTCCTGTCATCCATAAAAATTCATGCAAGAGTTTTAAATGCTTTGAGTACATTAAAACAACTTTATAAGTTGTTTTATTTATTAATATTTATGGTTGATTCAAGCGTTTTCTGTAAAGTCAAATAAGAGTTAGGTTATTTTCTGTTTTTATTGATTTTACTATCCATGGGACCCCAAAAGTCACGCTTCCTTAAACAAACGAGAACAAACGAACGACATACTTTCGAGAACAATGCAAGGGAAGGGATGAATTTTTGTGAAAGCTCCACAAGCTCGTCTATTTGGTGACACAAAAATATGAAACGATATTCATGCGTTGCGTGTGGCATTGTTTCGTTTTCCACTGTCATATCCGGTGTGTAAATCTGTGCAACCCCTTTGTGAACATCCAAAAATGAACGCCATCTGCTGCCGATGGTGGCAGCATCCGGCATCCGGTTCAGCCGGTTCGCCAAAAGCGGGCATGGTGATAAAATAATCCTCTGAATGGGAAAGGGCTGTTGATGAGTGATGTCTTGCACATTTTCAAAACGAAAACATTTTGAAAAGGCGACATAAAGAATATTTATAAAATAAATTAAAGCAAGTATTTCGGCTCGAATTTCAGGACTAAGTTTCTAGAATCAAAATCAACAACGAACGCTGTCCCGTGGTATGTATTTTTTTTCTGTTGAGGAATATGGATTTCAAAATGTATTTTAGTTCAATTAGTCAAATTATTCTCCAAATAAAGATTTTTTTCATTTCAAAATTTTATTGAAATACACTTCAGTTTTTCCAATTGTTCGGCTTGTTATGTAATTATTTATCCCTTGACAGACAGATTCATCATTTTGAAAGCCCGAATGCCTTCGAGCGTCTCTGAAAAATAAGTACAATCGGGAAAGTTCGACTTAGAAATCAGTCCTCAATATATTTATTTCTACACCTTATACTTACTTTTTTTCATACCGATCCGACATTTTTGACTTGACAGTTGGTTTGCTGTCGACGATCTTTCAAACTAGAAAAACAAATCTGATGCTTTTCGTGATTGCGATCGGTTGATCTATTTTATAGCTGAATTTTTTTAAACACCACGACAGTGTTGCCGGTTTCGCAGTTGACTTTCTACCCAAGTAGCAATGGAAATTCTGGCAGTCCCTTTAAAGAGCTCTAATGGATCAAAGTTGCTTATTGCTTCATAACAATAAGGATTTTTTTTTTGATTTTCTAGCAACTAAGAGTGTGTTGAGCTATGCTTGCTTTTTTCATTTTATCAATAATACTTCACTGCATTTTTACCATCCATTTGTTACAGATTAAGGTATCTTTCCGTAAAGTTTGTTAGTTAAAAAAAAACTTGGTCTGATGTGACTGCTTGCTTGAGTTTAGGTCTCGTTTACCTTCCAACGTTTGCAACAAAAAACCAACGTTCTCGCGTCCCCCATCTACCACATTAGATAAGTGCTGATATTTGTTTAAAGAAACTCTTAGAATCTTGTTTCAAGCAACAAAAGGGTAACGAATAGCTTTCCCAGCCATTTGAGCTCAAACAGTGACATGATAAATATCAATCAACTAAAGCGTTCTGATTACAAATATATCAAAATCTACAGTTCGGAAGCTAAAGCTAGCAAAGTTTGCCATCGATGATCCTCTCTTAACTTGTAAAGCCCAACCCTGCATTTAGACGGCGCTATTAAAATCGATTCAAATTTAATTTTACATTTTGCAGAAAAGATTCAAGCGCGAAATTAAACAATCCGACACGATGACAGGTGTTTGATAAGTAGGTGTAATTTTTGTAATTTGTGTAATTTGTGTAATTTTGTAATTTATGTAGTTTGTGTGGTTTTTGTCATTTTTGTCATTTTGGTCATATTGGTCATTTCTGTCATTTTTGTCATTTTTGTCATTTTTGTCATTTTTGTCATTTTTGTCATTTTTGTCATTTTTGTCATTTTTGTCATTTTTGTCATTTTTGTCATTTTTGTCAATTTTGTAATTTTGTCATTTTGGTCATTTTTGTCATTTTTGTCATTTTTTGTCATTTTTGTCATTTTTGTCATTTTTGTCATTTTTGTCATTTTTGTCATTTTTGTCATTTTTTGTCATTTTTGTCATTTTTGTCATTTTTATCTTTTCTTGTAATTTTTTCTTATTTTTATCATTTTTGTAATTTTTGTAATTTTTGTAATTTTTGTAATTTTTGTAATTTTTGTCATTTTTGTCATTTTGTCATTTTTGTCATTTTTGTCATTTTTGTCATTTTTGTCATTTTTGTCATTTTTGTCATTTTTGTCATTTTTGTCATTTTTGTCATTTTTGTCATTTTTGTCATTTTTGTCATTTTTGTCATTTTTGTCATTTTTGTCATTTTTGTCATTTTTGTCATTTTTTGTCATTTTGTCATTTTTGTCATTTTTGTCATTTTTGTCATTTTTGTCATTTTTGTCATTTTTGTCATTTTTGTCATATTTGTCATATTTGTCATTTTTGTCATTTTTGTCATTTTGTCATTTTTGTCATTTTTGTCATTTCTGTCATTTTTGTCATATTTGTCATTTTTGTCATTATTGTCATTTTTGTCATTTTTGTCATTTTTGTCATTTTTGTCATTTTTGTCATTTTTGTCATTTTTGTCATTTTGTCATTTTTGTCATTTTTGTCATTTTTGTCATTTTGTCATTTTTGTCATTTTTGTCATTTTTGTCATTTTTGTCATTTTTGTCATTTTTGTCATTTTTGTCATTTTTGTCATTTTTGTCATTTTTGTCATTTTTGTCATTTTTGTCATTTTTGTCATTTTTGTCATTTTTGTCATTTTTGTCATTTTTGTCATTTTTTTCATTTTTGTCATTTTTGTCATTTTTGTCATTTTTGTCATTTTTGTCATTTTTGTCATTTTGTCATTTTTGTCATTTTTGTCATTTTTGTCATTTTTGTCATTTTGTCATTTTTGTCATTTTTGTCATTTTTGTCATTTTTGTCATTTTTGTCATTTTTGTCATTTTTGTCATTTTTGTCATTTTTGTCATTTTTGTCATTTTTGTCATTTTTGTCATTTTTTGTCATTTTTGTCATTTTTGTCATTTTTGTCATTTTTGTCATTTTTGTCATTTTTGTCATTTTTGTCATTTTTGTCATTTTTGTCATTTTTGTCATTTTTGTCATTTTTGTCATTTTTGTCATTTTTGTCATTTTTGTCATTTTTGTCATTTTTGTCATTTTTGTCATTTTTGTCATTTTTGTCATTTTTGTCATTTTTGTCATTTTTGTCATTTTTGTCATTTTTGTCATTTTTGTCATTTTTGTCATTTTTGTCATTTTTGTCATTTTTGTCATTTTTGTCATTTTTGTCATTTTTGTCATTTTTGTCATTTTTGTCATTTTTGTCATTTTGTCATTTTTGTCATTTTTGTCATTTTTGTCATTTTGGTCATTTTGGTCATTTTGGTCATTTTGGTCATTTTGGTCATTTTGGTCATTTTTGTCATTTTTGTCATTTTGTCATTTTTGTCATTTATGTCATTTTTGTCATTTTTGTCATTTTGTCATTTTTGTCATTTTTGTCATTTTTGTCATTTTTGTCATTTTTGTCATTTTTGTCATTTTTGTCATTTTGTCATTTTTGTCATTTTGTCATTTTTGTCATTTTTGTCATTTTTGTCATTTTTGTCATTTTTGTCATTTTTGTCATTTTTGTCATTTTTGTCATTTTTTGTCATTTTTGTCATTTTTGTCATTTTTGTCATTTTTGTCATTTTTGTCATTTTTGTCATTTTGTCATTTTTGTCATTTTTGTCATTTTTGTCATTATTGTAATTTTGTCATTTTTGTCATTTTTGTCATGTTTGTTTTTTTTTTTTTTTTTTTCGTATTATAGAGACTTTCAGCCTTGGGCTGGTTCGTCTTTTTCTAAGCGCACATCTTTCGAAGTAATGATGGCTAGCATCTCACAAATGCTAAAACCACCAGACCACAGAAAGTGTACTATGTATGCCATGACCGGGATTCGATCTCATGAACTTTGGCGTAGATGACTTGAACCCTAACCACTACGCCAAAGCCGCTGGCAGTCATGTTTGTCATTTTTCCATTTTCTTCATTTTTATCATGTTTGTCCATTATTCCATTTTTGTCATTTTTGTCATTCTTGTCATTTTTGCCATTTTTGTCATTTTTGTCATTTTTGTCATTTTGTCATTTTTGTCATTTTTGTCATTTTTGTCATTTTTGTCATTTTTGTCATTTTTGTCATTTTTGTCATTTTTGTCATTTTTGTCATTTTTGGTCATTTTTGTCATTTTTGTCATTTTTGTCATTTTTGTCATTTTTTGTCATTTTTGTCATTTTTGTCATTTTTGTCATTTTTGTCATTTTTGTCATTTTTGTCATTTTTGTCATTTTTGTCATTTTTGTCATTTTTGTCATTTTTGTCATTTTTGTCATTTTTGTCATTTTTGTCATTTTTGTCATTTTTGTCATTTTTGACATTTTTGTCATTTTTGTCGTTTTTGTTATTTTTGTCATTTTTGTAATTTTGTAATTTTTGTAATTTTTGTAATTTTTGTTATTTTTGTAATTTTTGTAACTTTTGTAATTTTTGTAATTTTTTTAATTTTTGTAATTTTTGTAATTTTTGTCATTTTTGTCATTTTTGTCATTTTTGTCATTTTTGTCATTTTTGTCATTTTTGTCATTTTTGTCATTTTTGTCATTTTTGTCATTTTTGTCATTTTTGTCATTTTTGTCATTTTGTCATTTTTGTCATTTTTGTCATTTTTGTCATTTTTGTCATTTTTGTCATTTTTGTCATTTTTTGTCATTTTTGTCATTTTTGTCATTTTTGTCATTTTTGTCATTTTTGTCATTTTTGTCATTTTTGTCATTTTTGTCATTTTTGTCATTTTTGTCATTTTTGTCATTTTTGTCATTTTTGTCATTTTTGTCATTTTTGTCATTTTTGTCATTTTTGTCATTTTTGTCATTTTTTGTCATTTTTGTCATTTTGTCATTTTTGTCATTTTTGTCATTTTTGTCATTTTGTCATTTTTGTCATTTTTGTCATTTTTGTCATTTTTGTCATTTTTGTCATTTTTGTCATTTTTGTCATTTTTGTCATTTTTGTCATTTTTGTCATTTTTGTCATTTTTGTCATTTTTGTCATTTTTGTCATTTTTGTCATTTTTGTCATTTTTGTCATTTTGTCATTTTTGTCATTTTTGTCATTTTGTCATTTTTGTCATTTTTGTCATTTTTGTCATTTTTGTCATTTTTGTCATTTTTGTCATTTTTGTCATTTTTGTCATTTTTGTCATTTTGTCATTTTTGTCATTTTTGTCATTTTTGTCATTTTTGTCATTTTTGTCATTTTTGTCATTTTGTCATTTTTGTCATTTTTGTCATTTTTGTCATTTTTGTCATTTTTTGTCATTTTTGTCATTTTGTCATTTTTGTCATTTTTGTCATTTTTGTCATTTTTGTCATTTTTGTCATTTTTGTCATTTTTGTCATTTTTGTCATTTTGTCATTTTTGTCATTTTTGTCATTTTTGTCATTTTTGTCATTTTTGTCATTTTTGTCATTTTTGTCATTTTTGTCATTTTTGTCATTTTTGTCATTTTTGTCATTTTGTCATTTTTGTCATTTTTGTCATTTTTGTCATTTTTGTCATTTTTGTCATTTTTGTCATTTTTGTCATTTTTGTCATTTTTGTCATTTTTGTCATTTTTGTCATTTTTGTCATTTTGTCATTTTTGTCATTTTTGTCATTTTTGTCATTTTTGTCATTTTTGTCATTTTTGTCATTTTTGTCATTTTTGTCATTTTTGTCATTTTGTCATTTTGTCATTTTTGTCATTTTTGTCATTTTTTGTCATTTTTGTCATTTTTGTCATTTTTGTCATTTTTGTCATTTTTGTCATTTTTGTCATTTTTGTCATTTTTGTCATTTTTGTCATTTTTGTCATTTTTGTCATTTTTGTCATTTTTGTCATTTTTGTCATTTTTGTCATTTTTGTCATTTTTGTCATTTTTGTCATTTTTGTCATTTTTGTCATTTTTGTCATTTTTGTCATTTTTGTCATTTTTGTCATTTTTGTCATTTTGTCATTTTTGTCATTTTTGTCATTTTTGTCATTTTTGTCATTTTTGTCATTTTTGTCATTTTTGTCATTTTTGTCATTTTTGTCATTTTGTCATTTTTGTCATTTTTGTCATTTTTGTCATTTTTGTCATTTTGTCATTTTTGTCATTTTTGTCATTTTTGTCATTTTTGTCATTTTTTGTCATTTTTGTCATTTTTGTCATTTTTGTCATTTTTGTCATTTTTGTCATTTTTGTCATTTTTGTCATTTTTGTCATTTTTGTCATTTTTGTCATTTTTGTCATTTTTGTCATTTTTGTCATTTTTGTCATTTTTGTCATTTTTGTCATTTTTGTCATTTTTGTCATTTTTGTCATTTTTGTCATTTTTGTCATTTTTGTCATTTTTGTCATTTTTGTCATTTTTGTCATTTTTGTCATTTTTGTCATTTTTGTCATTTTTGTCATTTTTGTCATTTTTGTCATTTTTGTCATTTTTGTCATTTTTGTCATTTTTGTCATTTTTGTCATTTTTGTCATTTTTGTCATTTTTGTCATTTTTGTCATTTTTGTCATTTTTGTCATTTTTGTCATTTTTGTCATTTTTGTCATTTTTGTCATTTTTGTCATTTTTGTCATTTTTGTCATTTTTGTCATTTTTGTCATTTTTGTCATTTTTGTCATTTTTGTCATTTTTGTCATTTTTGTCATTTTTGTCATTTTTGTCATTTTTGTCATTTTTGTCATTTTTGTCATTTTTGTCATTTTTGTCATTTTTGTCATTTTTGTCATTTTTGTCATTTTGTCATTTTTGTCATTTTTGTCATTTTTGTCATTTTTGTCATTTTTGTCATTTTTGTCATTTTTGTCATTTTTGTCATTTTTGTCATTTTTGTCATTTTTGTCATTTTTGTCATTTTTGTCATTTTTGTCATTTTTGTCATTTTTGTCATTTTTGTCATTTTTGTCATTTTTGTCATTTTTGTCATTTTTGTCATTTTTGTCATTTTTGTCATTTTTGTCATTTTTGTCATTTTTGTCATTTTTGTCATTTTTGTCATTTTTGTCATTTTTGTCATTTTTGTCATTTTTGTCATTTTTGTCATTTTTGTCATTTTTGTCATTTTTGTCATTTTTGTCATTTTTGTCATTTTTGTCATTTTTGTCATTTTTGTCATTTTTGTCATTTTTGTCATTTTTGTCATTTTTGTCATTTTTGTCATTTTTGTCATTTTTGTCATTTTTGTCATTTTTGTCATTTTTGTCATTTTTGTCATTTTTGTCATTTTTGTCATTTTTGTCATTTTTGTCATTTTTGTCATTTTTGTCATTTTTGTCATTTTTGTCATTTTTGTCATTTTTGTCATTTTTGTCATTTTTGTCATTTTTGTCATTTTTGTCATTTTTGTCATTTTTGTCATTTTTGTCATTTTTGTCATTTTTGTCATTTTTGTCATTTTTGTCATTTTTGTCATTTTTGTCATTTTTGTCATTTTTGTCATTTTTGTCATTTTTGTCATTTTTGTCATTTTTGTCATTTTTGTCATTTTGTCATTTTTGTCATTTTTGTCATTTTTGTCATTATTGTAATTTTGTCATTTTTGTCATTTTTGTCATGTTTGTCATTTTTCCATTTTCTTCATTTTTATCATGTTTGTCATTATTCCATTTTTGTCATTTTTGTCATTCTTGTCATTTTTGCCATTTTTGTCATTTTGTCATTTTTGTCATTTTTGTCATTTTTGTCATTTTTGTCATTTTTGTCATTTTTGTCATTTTTGTCATTTTTGTCATTTTTGTCATTTTTGTCATTTTTGTCATTTTTGTCATTTTTGTCATTTTTGTCATTTTTGTCATTTTTGTCATTTTTGTCATTTTTGTCATTTTTGTCATTTTTGTCATTTTTGTCATTTTTGTCATTTTTGTCATTTTTGTCATTTTTGACATTTTTGTCATTTTTGTCGTTTTTGTCATTTTTGTCATTTTTGTCATTTTTGTCATTTTTGTAATTTTTGTTATTTTTGTAATTTTTGTAACTTTTGTAATTTTTGTAATTTTTTTAATTTTTGTAATTTTTGTAATTTTTGTCATTTTTGTCATTTTTGTCATTTTTGTCATTTTTGTCATTTTTGTCATTTTTGTCATTTTGTCATTTTTGTCATTTTTGTCATTTTTGTCATTTTGTCATTTTTGTCATTTTTGTCATTTTTGTCATTTTTGTCATTTTTGTCATTTTTGTCATTTTTGTCATTTTTGTCATTTTTGTCATTTTTGTCATTTTTGTCATTTTTGTCATTTTTGTCATTTTTGTCATTTTTGTCATTTTTGTCATTTTTGTCATTTTTGTCATTTTTGTCATTTTTGTCATTTTTGTCATTTTTGTCATTTTTGTCATTTTTGTCATTTTTGTCATTTTTGTCATTTTTGTCATTTTTGTCATTTTTGTCATTTTTGTCATTTTTGTCATTTTTGTCATTTTTGTCATTTTTGTCATTTTTGTC
>NC_073693.1:329402683-329418028 GCF_029784155.1 Uranotaenia lowii
TCATTTTTGTCATTTTTGTCATTTTTGTCAATTTTGTCATTTTTGTCATTTTTGTCATTTTTGTCATTTTTGTCATTTTTGTCATTTTTGTCATTTTTGTCATTTTTGTCATTTTTGTCAATTTTGTCATTTTTGTCATTTTTTTTTATATTTGTCATTTTTGTCATTTTTGTCATTTTTGTCATTTTTGTCATTTTTGTCATTTTTGTCATTTTTGTCATTTTTGTCATTTTTGTCATTTTTGTCATTTTTTTTTTTATTTTTGTCATTTTTTTTTATTTTTGTCATTTTTGTCATTTTTGTCATTTTTGTCATTTTTGTCATTTTTGTCATTTTTGTCATTTTTGTCATTTTTGTCATTTTTGTCCTTTTTGTCATTTTTGTCATTTTTGTCATTTTTGTCATTTTTGACAGTTTTGTTTTTTTTTTTTGTCTTTTTTGTCATTTTTGTCATTTTTGTCATTTTTGTCATTTTTGTCATTTTTGTCATTTTTGTCTTTTTGTCGTTTTTGTCATTTTTGTCATTTTTGTCATTTTTGACATTTTTGTTATTTTGTCATTTTTGTCATTTTTGTCATTTTTGTCATTTTCGTCATTTTCGTCATTTTCGTCATTTTGTCATTTTTGTCATTTTTGTCATTTTTGTCATTTTTGTCATTTTTGTCATTTTTGTCATTTTTGTCATTTTTGTCATTTTTGTCATTTTTGTCATTTTTGTCATTTTGTCATTTTTGTCATTTTTGTCATTTTTGTCATTTTTGTCATTTTTGTCATTTTTGTCATTTTTGTCATTTTTGTCATTTTTGTCATTTTTGTCATTTTTGTCATTTTTGTCATTTTGTCATTTTTGTCATTTTTGTCATTTTTGTCATTTTTGTCATTTTTGTCATTTTTGTCATTTTTGTCATTTTTGTCATTTTTGTCATTTTTGTCATTTTTGTCATTTTTGTCATTTTTGTCATTTTTGTCATTTTTGTCATTTTGTCATTTTTGTCATTTTTGTCATTTTTGTCATTTTTGTCATTTTTGTCATTTTTGTCATTTTTGTCATTTTGTCATTTTTGTCATTTTTGTCATTTTTGTCATTTTTGTCATTTTTGTCATTTTTGTCATTTTTGTCATTTTTGTCATTTTTGTCATTTTTTGTCATTTTTGTCATTTTTGTCATTTTTGTCATTTTTGTCATTTTTGTCATTTTTGTCATTTTGTCATTTTTGTCATTTTTGTCATTTTTGTCATTTTTGTCATTTTTGTCATTTTTGTCATTTTTGTCATTTTTGTCATTTTTGTCATTTTTGTCATTTTTGTCATTTTTGTCATTTTTGTCATTTTGTCATTTTTGTCATTTTTGTCATTTGTCATTTTTGTCATTTTTTGACATTTTTTCATTTTTGTCATTTTTGTCATTATTGTCAAAGCAATCGAAAGATTCCTTTTAATTCAACCACGGTTACCGTGGTTGAATTAAAAGGAATCTTTCGATTGCTTTGATTCAGTTGAATCATTCAACCAAGTAGGCTCATACCACAACAGAGTTTGTCATATTTTTCATTTTTGTCATTTTTGTCATTTTTGTCATTTTTGTCATTTTTGTCATTTTTGTCATTTTTGTCATTTTGGTCATTTTTGTCATTTTTTTTTTTCATTTTTGTCATTTTTGTCATTTTTGTCAATTTTGTCATTTTTGTCATTTTTGTCATTTTAGTCATTTTTGTCATTTTGGTCATTTTTGTCATTTTTTTTTCATTTTTGTCATTTTTGTCATCATTTTCATTTTTTGTCATTTTTGTCATTTTTGTCATTTTTGTCATTTTTGTCCTTTTTGTCATTTTTGCCATTTTTGTCATTTTTGCCATTTTTGTCATTTTTGTCATTTTTGTCAATTTTGTCATTTTTGTCATTTTTGTCATTTTTGTCATTTTTGTCATTTTTGTCATTTTTGTCATTTTTGTCATTTTTGTCATTTTTGTCATTTTTGTCATTTTTGTCATTTTTGTCATTTTTGTCATTTTTGTCATATTTGTCATTTTTGTCATTTTTGTCATTTTTGTCATTTTTGTCATTTTTGTCATTTTTGTCATTTTTGTCATTTTTGTCATTTTTGTCATTTTTGTCATTTTTGTCATTTTTGTCATTTTTGTCATTTTTGTCATTTTTGTCATTTTTGTCATTTTTGTCATTTTTGTCATTTTTGTCATTTTTGTCATTTTTTGACATTTTTTCATTTTTGTCATTTTTGTCATTATTGTCAAAGCAATCGAAAGATTCCTTTTAATTCAACCACGGTTACCGTGGTTGAATTAAAAGGAATCTTTCGATTGCTTTGATTCAGTTGAATCATTCAACCAAGTAGGCTCATACCACAACAGAGTTTGTCATATTTTTCATTTTTGTCATTTTTGTCATTTTTGTCATTTTTGTCATTTTTGTCATTTTTGTCATTTTTGTCATTTTGGTCATTTTTGTCATTTTTTTTTTTCATTTTTGTCATTTTTGTCATTTTTGTCAATTTTGTCATTTTTGTCATTTTTGTCATTTTAGTCATTTTTGTCATTTTGGTCATTTTTGTCATTTTTTTTTCATTTTTGTCATTTTTGTCATCATTTTCATTTTTTGTCATTTTTGTCATTTTTGTCATTTTTGTCATTTTTGTCCTTTTTGTCATTTTTGCCATTTTTGTCATTTTTGCCATTTTTGTCATTTTTGTCATTTTTGTCAATTTTGTCATTTTTGTCATTTTTGTCATTTTTGTCATTTTTGTCATTTTTGTCATTTTGTCATTTTTGTCATTTTTGTCATTTTTGTCATTTTTGTCATTTTTGTCATTTTTGTCATTTTTGTCATTTTTGTCATATTTGTCATTTTTGTCATTTTTGTCATTTGTCATTTTGTCATTTTTGTCATTTTTGTCATTTTTGTCATTTTTGTCATTTTTGTCATTTTTGTCATTTTTGTCATTTTTGTCATTTTTGTCATTTTTGTCATTTTTGTCATTTTTGTCATTTTTGTCATTTTTGTCATTTTTGTCATTTTTGTCATTTTTGTCATTTTTGTCATTTATGTCATTTTTGTCATTTTTGTCATTTTTGCCATTTTTGCCATTTTTGCCATTTTTGTCCATTTAGTCTCATTTTTAAAGCAATTTTGCGTCAATTTTTTGCCAATCTTGTGTCACTTTTGTAAAAATTTTGTTTTGAATAAATTTGTCCCAATTGTGTCACTATTTTATCAACTTTGTCTATTTTGTAAATTTTATCTACTCTGTCAGTTTGTCAGTTTTGTCATTTTTGTCGTTTTGCGAGAGTTTTTCCATAGCCCCCCACTGAATCCAGATCTTATAAAATTTGCAAATTTCAAATTTCTGAATCCATTTCAAATTGTGTGGGTTTTTATTTTCACAAGTTTTTTTTCTTCTTATTTCCAGTACTCCAGTCTGCAGCTAACCGTGGAACGATTCATCAAAAGCGTGCAGAAGTGCTTGAGGAGGAGAAGAAGAGGAAAAAATATACCAGGGTACCTTTCATTTGTGTGCGATTTGATTCGGAAAACATTCGATCGTGGCAACAACATTCACTCAACATGAACGACCACAACAACAACATCTGCTATTATTAGTGGCTTATGATTAATAATAACCACGGTGCTCTCCCTAAACACTATCATACCATAATCATCGATCATCTTCGCTTGTTTTTTTTTTGTTTGGGCTTTCGTTTCGATTTTTAAAATACCATCTCCAAGAGTTGTTGTGTGTCTCAGATGATGAGTTATGTTGTTGGCTTCGTCGTCTCGAGATGGAGAAATTGCACAGAATGCATCGCCAGCATATATCGGAAAAGTGAGAAACAGTCAATCACGCGAACGACGGCGCCAAAATCACTCGATTGTAACAAATAAACAAACTCAACTGACGAATGCAATGCAAAGCAAATGTTAACACCGAGAAAAGCGAAACCAAAACGAAAAGAATCGCCATCATGCCAATAGGAAAGTAAGTTCGAACACAGTGCAATAATAAGCCGAGAGGAGGAGCGGGGAAAATATGTTAAACAAAACGATAATGAAAGTTACAAAAAGGAGGCAAGACGAGCAGGAGACTTTTAGTATAATAAGTGAACTAGGAGAAATAACCAAGCGAGAAGAAGAAGAGACAGATCATAAACAAACAACAATTAACAAAGAGTGCATCGCGGAGCAGAAGCGAAACATTTTAATTTAACGATAATTTATAAACACACCTATTGATAGCGATAGACATAAGTAGATTAGCTCTTCTCGTTTTTTCTTCTTTGGATCGTAGGATTTACCAGAAAACGTAAAAAAACTAAATATTAAAAAACAAAAAAATAAAACAATTATCCGGGCAGCTCTTTGTCTGAATCTGTAAGATAGTAGGGGATGGTAGAAAAAAAAATTGACAGCCACCCCCAATTGAATCCTCCTTAAGCCAAACTGTTATTTACGAACGGAGAAGAAGAAAAAGCTCCAAGAATTCCAATTAGCGTAATTAAATCCATTTTAAATTTCATTCTTAGTGCTAGGCATACCTTCCAAAGTGTATTATATCTGACCGATCGGGGCACACAAATTATTGTACCCACCAGAATTAAACGGAAACGTTTGAAGGTAATATAATTAAAAAAAACGAGAAATAAAATTGAAGAGTGGAGTGTGTTTTTATTTGTATCCGAAAACAACTGGGTGATAAAATATCACAGAAAAAATAAAAAAATTAAAAATTTTGATAATTAAAAAATCTAAAATTCACAAATTTGGAAATTGAAAACTAAATAACAAAACTGACACAGTAAGATTGATTGAAATAACTAAATTCAAAAAATTACCTGAATTGGCGAAATTGAAAAGATCGAACAATAGGATAAAGTTTTAAAAAAGGCAAAATAAAAAAATGGACTAAATTGACAAAATTTTTCTTTATATATTCTACTAGAATGAACTAGAAAAAAAAAACGGAAAATTCCTACCCCCGGGAAATGCTAAAAAAACCTGGAAAAATACAGAAAAAAAATTTACACGATCTAGATTAGAAAAATTGATCAGATTGAGCAAGCAAATTGATAGTTTCAACTTGATATATAGCTTCTCTTTTTTCCAAAAACTGGTTGAAATATTGAATTTGATTAAAAATATTTTTTGTTCGAAAACTTTGTGTAAAATTGAAAAAAGCGACAAAGAATCTACAAAACCGAACTTTCCAATAAAGAAACGCTACGAAAAGATTCTTAATGTTCTATTTGGCAAAAATCATCATTTAGATTTTTTGTTTCGCAAACTGTTGACAGTAGTAACATCTTCGGCGAAGAAATGACATATTTTGAAACAAAAGGATAGTTATCTGTAAATTTAAGAGATTTGATAAGTAACCTGAATTTGAATTCTAGCTAACCAACTTCTATCGATAGTGAAAAATCTTCCTCTATTAATGCCGTAAGTTAAAATTCCATATAGATAATGTTTCGTAGGCAGTAGAGTGGTAAAATCTTCATTTTAAATTTTTACCGGGATCCCGAGAATTTCCGGGAAAAGGATCGTCAGATTTTCCGATTCCCGGGAAGACTCAAATAACCGAGACATCGATTCTCTAAAATGAACAAAATTGAAGTATAAAAATTGATAAATATAACAGAATTTAAAAACAAAATCAAAACGAACAAGAGGATTAAGCTGACAAAATTAAGAAAATTGACAAAACTGGCAAAATTCACAAAATGAGAAAAAAATTAAAAAAAAAAAAACAGTATCAAAGTGAATAAATTTACAAAATTTTTGAGGTATTCAAAACTGCCGAAATTGACCAAACAAAAAAGGCAGAATCGACAAAATTGACAAATATTGAAAAAATGACTGAAATTTTCAAAATTGTCAAAACAGTAAAAATTGTTAAAATTATCAAAAAATTTCAAAAATATAGGAAAAAATTTAAAAGAAGAAAAAAAATGAAAAGTACTAAAATAACGAAATTGACAAAACTGATGGAATCAAATTAATTTTAAATTGACGAAACTGTCCAATTTGAAGAGACTGTAAAGATTTACAACATTTTAAAAAAATTATAAAAATGACAAATTTTCAAAAATAAATAAAACAAACAAATTTGACAAATTTGACCAAACTAAACAAATTGAAAAAATTATCAATATAGACACTATTGACCGATTTTAATACATTGACAAAAAAGTCAAAATTGCAAGAAAAATAGAGTTGATAAAACTTTTCAAATGGAAAAAATCAGCAGAATTGACAAAATTGAATCAATCAAAATAATTGCCTAATTTCTAATAAAAATTAGAAATTGGCAAATTCTCTAAATTGACAAAATCAGCAGAATCGACAAAAACAAACTGCAAAATTTGTAAAAAAGGAAAAAAAATTAACAAATAAGCAACAAATTAAAAAATTACAGAATTAACAAATTTGGCATATCGAGAAAATTTACCAAATTGACAATCAGACAAAATTAAAATTTATAACAAAAATAGGCAAAACATAAAACAAAAAAAATCAATATAATAAGTAAAAATGAAAAAAATTACTAAACTGTCAAAAAAATGACAACATTGAAAAAATTGACCGAAGAAAAATAATTGTCAAAACTGGATCAACTAAAAAATATCTACCAAATTAAAAAAAAAAATAAATATTTGCAAAATTGTCAAAATGGAAAGAATTAACAAAATTAACACAATGCCAAACTAAATAAAATTGACGAAACAGACCATTGTCCAAATTGTCAAATTTTCAAACTGACAAAGTTTAAAAAAATGACAAAATTGGCCAAATTGACAAAATTGAAAAAAAAATGACAAAAATGACAAAAATGACAAAATTGACAAAATTGACAAAATTCACAAAATTGACAAAATTGTCAAAATTGACAAAATTGACAAAATTGACAAAATTAACAAAATATACCAAAATGACAAAAATTGACAAAATTGACAAAATTGACAAAATTGAAAGAATTGACAATATTGAAAAAATTGACAAAATTGATAAAATTGACAAAATTAACAAAATTGACAAAATTGACAAAATTGAAAAAATTGATAAATTGACAAAATTGACAAAATTGACCAAATTGACAAAATTGACAAAAACGACAAAAATGACAAAATTGACAAAATTGAAAAAAAAAATAACAAAACTGACAAAATTAACAAAATTGACAAAATTAACAAAATTGACAAAATTGACAAAATTGACAAAATTGACAAAATTGACAAAATTGACAAAATTGACAAAATTGACAAAATTGACAAAATTGACAAATTTGAAAAATTTGACAATATTGACAATATTGACAAAATTGACAAAATTCAAAAACGACAAAAATGACAAAATTGACAAAATTGACAAAATTGACAAAATTGACAAAATTGACAAAATTGACAAAATTGACAAAGTTGACAAACCACAAAATTGATTAAATTGATCAAATTAACAAAATTGATCAAATTGATCAAATTAACAAAATTGATCAAATTGATCAAATTGACAAAATTGACAAAATTGACAAAATTTAAAAAAATGATAAAATTGATAAAACTGATAAAATTGACAAAATAGACAAAATTGAAAAAAAAAAAAAATTGACAAACTTGACAAAATTAACCAATTTGACAAAATTGACAATATTGACAAAATTGACAAAATTGCCAAAATTCACAAAATTCACAGATTTAAAAAAATACAAAATTCACAAAATTAAAAAAATTACATCATTGAAAAAATTTACAAAATTGACAAAATTAAAAAAATTGAATAAATTGACGAAATTGAAAAAAAAATGACAAAATTGAAAAATTTGAAAAATTGAAAAAATTGACAACTTGACAAAGCTGACAAAATTCACAAAATTCACAAAATTCACAAAATAAAAAAAATTTACAAAATTGACAAAATTTACATCATTGCAAAAATTGACAAAATTGCCAAAATTGTCAAACTGACAAAACTGATAAAATTGACAAAAATTACAAAATTGACTAAATCGACAAAATTGACAAAATTGACTAAATTGACGAAATTGAAAAAAAAAGAAAAAATTGACAAAATTGACAAAATTAACAAAATTGACAAAATTGACTAAATTGACGAAATTGAAAAATAAATGACAAAATTGAAAAATTTGAAAAATTGACAAAATTGGCAACTTGACAAAATTGACAAAATTGATAAAATTGACTAAATTGACAAAAATGACAAATTGACCAAATTTACAAAATCGAAAATATTGACAAAATTGACAAAACTGACAAAATTGACAAAATTGACAAAATTGACAAAGTTGACAAACCACAAAATTGATTAAATTGATCAAATTGACAAAATTGATCAAATTGATCAAATTAACAAAATTGATCAAATTGATCAAATTGACAAAATTGACAAAATTGACAAAATTGACAAAATTGACAAAATTGACAAAATTGAAAAAATTTAAAAAAATGACAAAATTGATAAAACTGATAAAATTGACAAAATAGACAAAATTGAAAAAAAAACAAAATTGACAAACTTGACAAAATTAACCAATTTGACAAAATTGACAAAATTGACAATATTGACAAAATTGACAAAATTGCCAAAATTCACAAAATTCACAAAATTAAAAAAAAAAAAATCACAAAATTAAAAAAAATTACATCATTGAAAATATTAACAAAATTGACAAAATTAAAAAAATTGAATAAATTGACGAAATTGAAAAAAAAAAAATGACAAAATTGAAAAATTTGAAAAATTGAAAAAATTGACAACTTGACAAAGCTGACAAAATTCACAAAATTCACAAAATAAAAAAAATTTAAAAAATTGACAAAATTGACATCATTGCAAAAATTGACAAAATTGCCAAAATTGTCAAACTGACAAAACTGATAAAATTGACAAAAATTACAAAATTGACAAAATCGACAAAATTGACAAAATTGACTAAATTGACGAAATTGAAAAAAAAAGAAAAAATTGACAAAATTGACAAAATAAACAAAATTGACAAAATTGTCTAAATTGACGAAATTGAAAAAAAATGACAAAATTGACAAAATTTGAAAAATTGACAAAATTGGCAACTTGACAAAATTGACAAAATTGATAAAATTGACTTAATTGACTAAATTGACAAAAATGACAAATTGACCAAATTTACAAAATCGAAAATATTGACAAAATTGACAAAACTGACAAAATTCACAAAATTGACAAAATTGACAAAATTAACAAAATTGACAAAATTGACCAAATTGACAAAATTGACAAAATTGACAAAATTGACAAAATTGACAAAATTGACAAAATTGACAAAATTGAAAAAATTGACAAAATTGACAAAATTGACAAAATTGACAAAATTGACAAAATTGACAAAATTGACAAAATTGACAAAATTGACAAAATTTAAAAAAATGACAAAATTGATAAAACGGATAAAATTGACAAAATAGACAAAATTGAAAAAAAAAACAAAATTGACAAACTTGACAAAATTAACCAATTTGACAAAATTGACAAAATTGACAATATTGATAAAATTGAAAAAATTCACAAAATTAAAAAAAATACAAAATTCACAAAATTAAAAAAAATGTCATCATTGAAAAAATTTACAAAATTGACAAAATTAAAAAAATTGAATAAATAGACGAAATTGAAAAAAAAAATGACAAAATTGAAAAATTTGAAAAATTGACAACTTGACAAAGCTGACAAAATTCACAAAATTCACAAAATTCACAAAATAAAAAAAATTTACAAAATTGACAAAATTGACATCATTGCAAAAATTGACAAAATTGCCAAAATTGTCAAACTGCAAAACTGATAAAATTGACAAAAATTACAAAATTGACAAAATTGACAAAATCGACAAAATTGACAAAATTGACTAAATTGACGAAATTGAAAAAAAAAGAAAAAATTGACAAAATTGACAAAATTAACAAAATTGACAAAATTGACTAAATTAACGAAATTGAAAAAAAATGACAAAATTGAAAAATTTGAAAAATTGACAAAATTGGCAACTTGACAAAATTGACAAAATTGACAAAATTGACTATATTGATCAAAGTTACAAAATTGAACAAATTGACCAAATTGACCAAATTGACAAAATTGACAAAATTGACAAAATTGACAAAGTTGACAAAACTGACAAAATTGACAAATTTGACAAAATTGACAAAATTGACAAATTGACAAAATTGACAAAATTGACAAAAATGACAATTGTTAAAATTGTCAAAATTGCCAAAAATGTCAAAAATGTCAAAAATGTCAAAATTGTCAAAATGAACAAAATTGTCAAAATGAACAAAATTGTCAAAATTGTCAAAATTGTTAAAATTAACAAAATTGTCAAAATTGTCAAAATTGTTAAAATTAACAAAATTGTCAAAATTATAAAAATTGTCAGAATTTTGACAAAATTGACAAAATTGACAAAACTGACAAAATTGACAAAATTGACATAATTGACAAAATGGACAAAATTGACAAAATTGACAAAATTGACAAAATTGACATCATTGCAAAAATTGACAAAATTGACAAAATTGACAAAATTGACAAAATTGACAAAATTGACAAAATTGACAAAATTGACAAAATTGACAAAATTGACAAAATTGACCAAATTGACAAAGTTGTCAAATTGACAATTGTTAAAATTGTCAAAATTGCCAAAAATGTCAAAAATGTCAAAAAGGTCAAAATTGTCAAAATGAACAAAATTGTCAAAATGAACAAAATTGTCAAAATTTTCAAAATTGTCAAAATTGTCAAAATTGTCAAAATTGTTAAAATTGACAAAATTTTCAAAATTGACAAAATTGACAAAATTCACAAAATTGACAAAATTGACAAAATTGACGAAATTGACAGAATAGACAAAATTGACAAAATTGACAAAATTGACAAAATTGATAAAATTGACAAAGTTGACAAAATTGATAGAATTGACAAAATTGACAAAATTGACAGAATTGATAAAATTGACAAAATTGATAAAGTTAACAAAATTGACCAAATTGACTAAATTGTCCAAATTGACAAAATTGACAGAATTGACAAAATTGACAAAATTGACAAAATTGACAACATTGACAAAATTGACAAAATTGACAAAACTGACAAAATTGAAAAAAATGACAAAATTGATAAACTTGATAAAATTGACAAAATTGATAAAACTGACAATATTGGCAAAATTGACAAAATTGACATAATTGGCATGATTGATAAAATTGTCAAAATTCTCAAAACAGTCGAAACTGGCAAAGTTCGCAGAATTGTCATAATTGACATAATTGTCAAAATTGTCAAAATTGTCAAACTTTTCAAAATGGTCAAAATTGTCAAAATTGTCAAATTGTCAAATTGTCAAATTGTCAAATTGTCAAATTGTCAAATTGTTAAATTGTCAAAATTGTTTATATTGTCAAATTGTCAAAATTGTCTGAACTGTCAAATTGTCAAAATTGACAAAGTTGTTAAAATTGTAAGATTTTAAAAACTGCCAATATTGACCGAATTGACAGAATTTACAAAAAAAAATTAAAAAATTGTCGAAATTGTTGAAAATTGTCAAAATCGCCAAAATTGTCGAAAATGTCTAGATTGTCGAAATTTTCAAATTATCAAAATTGTCAAAATAATCAAAACTGTCAAAATTGTCAAAATGGCCAAAATATTCAAAATTGTCAAAATTCTTAAAATTGTGAAAATTATGAAAATTTTCAAAGTTGTCAAAAATGGTCAAAATAGACAAAGTTGTCAAAGATGATTTTTTTTTTCAAAAACTGCCAAAATTGGCAAAACAGTTTAAAATTTAAAAATGTTCAAAATTGTCTAAAATTTCCAAATTGTTTAAATTGGCAAAATTGTCAAAATTGAAAAAATCGTCAAAATGGTGAAACTATCAAAATTGTTAAAGTTGTCAGAATTTTCAAAATTGTCAAATTTGTCAAGTTAGTCAATTTTTTCAAAATTGTCAAAAATTTTCGAAATTGTCAAAACTGTTCAAACTTTAAAAATTGTCAAAATTGTCGAATTGATTTAATTTACAATATTAACAAAAATAAATTGACAAATTTGGAACAAAAAAGATAAAATTGAAAAATTGACCACTTAGAAAAAAATGGAAAGCATGACAGAAATTATTTTTTTATTTTCTTTTATTTAATCAGTTTTATCTGTTTTTTATTCAATTTATCCATTATTTGTACCGTTAATAGATCAGGAATTTGACTTTTTAATTTGCTTGAAAATTATTGCATTTGTTAAAATTGACAAAAAATGTCGAAATTTACAGTTTTGAAAATTCTGTAAATTTTGTCAATCTGATCAGTTTAGCCGGTTTGGTGAATTTATCCACTTAAGTAAATTTTGTATGTTCATCTTTTTTTAAATTCGCTTCAGAATAAAAAAAATTAAGAACTATAAAACCTAACGTTGAACATCGAAATTTGTCCCTTTGAATTCGGAAACAACACATTTCCAGTTCCAAGCCATTGATCTTTTATTCATGGCCCATTTGCCATGTGATAGTAGACGTCGGCAACGTCTCAAATAGCCGCCGTTTTCTCGAGATGAACAATTTTCTCCTGTTATTTTGGAGGCTCCGACCCTCACATGCTTCCGGTTCCGGTGGTTTTCGTTCCATTAGGATCAACTGCATCCTGTGTCAATGCTGCTGCCGCCCGAAAGTGAGATCGTGAGAATATCGAAATGAAAATTTAACCCAATTACCAAATTGACAGTCTGCTATTTTGCCTGGCAGTTTTGTTGCCGAGAGGACAATTGAGAAGTCACAGTCAGGCGAGGCTTGGCTTCCACTTTTTAGATTGAGGGAGGGTTGATGCCACGGAACACATCATCTGGGTCTCTGAGCCAGGACCTTCTTCGGCCGCCCGAATGGTTTTTATCGATAATGAAAATTGCTGATGAAAAACTGCAGAAGGTCTGGCTGGCCGTCCCTCTAAAACGCGAATCTAATTGACATTGATGGATGTGGCTGAGGAAAGCTCTGATGGCTAATGAATGAACAAGATTAGTTGAGCTGAGGTGAATGACACCTAAGATTAATGCTCGCTTTATTTTTATAGAGTCGATAACAGGAGATTAGAATTTACATTGATTCTATCAATATACCTTGAGTGAAGATTAATCCACTAAAGCATGGATCACTACAAATCTGGACGCACTATTTATTTTACCATAGTGCTCCTAGTTGTCGGATCTGGAATGTTTTGGCAGCACTTTGTAGAGGAATGTTTCTTCTAATTTTATTACGATTCGTTTTGTTTCAAAATAGTTACACGTGATGGAAGCCGCGAGATGAAAATAAATTTTGAACACCCACGTCAAAAACCCGACGTGGTCGGGCGGGTTCAAAAATCGCGAAATCGTTAAAAATGGTCAAATCAACCGTGTGTTGCGTTCTCACACGTTTCCGTGAGATGCATACTATAGATCGGCAGGTTCATACCAAGCGTCATAGTGGAATTAAGGATCGGAAACTGCATTTGAAGGTGTTGAGAACGATCAAGGAAAACACAGGGTAGTCGGACTATGACATTGCCAAGAAATTCAACGCCGACCGGTGCACCGTCAGCAGAATTCGTCTACGCGAAGGAATACGATCCTATCGGACCAATAAGCAACCAAACCGGACATTGAAGCAGAATTTAGTAGCCAAAGGACGTGCCCGCAAGTTATACAAGAAGATTCCAACGAAGTTCGACGGATGCATCCTCATGGATGACGAAACGTACGTGAAGATGGATTTTGGGCAGCTTTCTGGCCAAAAATTATGTAAAGCCACTGCAGTGGTGCACTGCACTGGTCATGGTGATGTCCCCGGCAACTTCAAATTCGTTTTTGCTGATAAGTTTGCAAGAAAGTGTTTGATCTGGCAAGGTATTTGCAGCTGCGGACGAAAAATTCCGGTTTTTGTGAAAAACAAGACCATGGACTCCGAAATTTACAAGGAGGAATGCCTGAAAAACTTTTTTTTTCGTACATTAGATTTCACAAAGGACTAGTTGAGTTTTTCGCCAGATTTGGCAAGCTGCCACTACAGCTAGGAGGTTCTACAGTGGTATTGGGCCAACGGGTGGATTTTGTCGAAAAGACATTAACCCACCCAATTGCCCTCAATTCCGCTCTATCGAAAAATTTTAGGCAATTGTCAAGCAGAAGATGAAGAAGAATGGTAGGACGACTCGGGAAGCAACAGAGATGAAGAGATTGTGGAACAAAATGGCCGCTGAGGTCAGCGAATAGGGTGTTCAAACTATAATGAGTGATACTCAACCAAAAGTTCGAAAATTCATCAAAACAACATCGGAATAATTTTTTTATTATTTTTCCTTTAAAGTTCAATAAAAACCCTACATTTCAAGTACAAAACATTTTTATTTCGTTTATATAGCTCCGAGATAGACCCGTTTTAATGCGTCCAGATTTGTAGTGGTCCATGCTTTAAGTATTGATTTAAAGTAAAAATCCCTAAAAAGAGCTACCTTGTCTGGGAAAACTTCAAGAGTCCTTCAATCAAAAATCCTTGAACAAAAAAGTCGCTAGTGCCAGAGCTGGTAAGCTGAACAACGAAGTGTTGAGGAAACGAAATCGAACGAATCTTTAGTGAATACTATTTCGAATCAATTCTCAGGGCTTAAGCTCTACAAGATATCTGTTCGTGGAAAGATTCCTCATAAGGGTGGCAATGGATGTATAGGAAAAATTTCCTGGTCGGATTTTGAAAACCGTCGATATACACTTTGAAAAAAATGGCCCAGAAAACTGACCTGTGCAAAATTGCAGCTCAATCGGACATGATTTAGGGGTGCATAGAGCGTTCAAATTTTGCGGTTATTTACCCTCAAAAATCAAAGGAAATCGGAGAAAGCGATTTTAGTTTTTATTCGTATCAAACAACCCTATGTTAAGCTGATTTACCCAAAGCATGCCAAACTGCCCGGTTTTACCTGGACTTGCCCGGATGTTTTATAAAAAAAATAAAAAGGTAATAAAAAAATGATTGGAAAATAAGAAAAATAAAATAGAAAAAGGAATTCTGAAAAAGTGTAAATGACTAGGAAAACTTTCAAAGGAATAAATTGAATTGGACAATTGAAGAGTTTATATAAATTTTATTCAAAAACAATAGATTACTTAAAAAATGGAGAAAGAAAAAATAAGAAAATATTATAAAGAAAAATAAAATTTAAAAAATTGAGAATGGCTAATAACAAATCGATGATTGATGCATGTGTAAGGTACAAACTCCTGTGAGGGGCAGTACAATTTAAGAAATGGAAA
>NC_073693.1:329418528-329549764 GCF_029784155.1 Uranotaenia lowii
TTGCTGCGCGAACTCTGTTTGCTACCTGAAATTCACGTAGGTTTCACATGACTTTCATGGTGGCAAAAATCCATGTAGGGGAAAGGTTTCCTAAATGGGCCTATCAGGTTAAATGACCCTACGGCTGTTTGATGAAATGGCTGACTAGACAGCTTATCTGACCAATGCATTTTGAGGGTGATACGCTTAGAACATAAGGCAAGAAAGAATTTTATGAATTTACAAACTCAAAAAAATTAAAAAAATCGTACAAGGTTTTGATAAATTTTGATGTAATATTTCGACTTTTAAAAATTATACGTAAAGAAGCTTAAAACAAAAACTAGGATGGTTTTTGTTTCTTACTCAAATGACCTTAAGAAATTAAACATATTTCAGCTTTTGTGGAGGTTTAATAATGATTATATAGTGGAATAATAGAGTGTTTTTGTATGCCCCCATCATGTTTGAAAAATGCCTCCATCCTAAAATAACAGGTTAAATAGAATAAATAAATGATTTTTATCATTGAACTTTCAAATCTAAGCTCTGAATAACATCTTAAGAGAGAATTGAAGATCTAAAAACAGATTTGATGAAGTTTTTCTCATGGATGAACTGCCTCCATAGTATGGCAAGCCTAACTTTTGTTTTATTCCATAAAATTAAAATATACATAGATTTTAATAAAACTTCAGCTTTGTCGTACGGAAATTATTACTTTCCAGCAGTTTCAATGAAATTATACGGAAGTATTGCCCAAAAAACATAAATTTTGTTCAAAACATAAATAGGCGCATTTAGCCCGCACGGTTTGAGGTTCGGCATTTTAGACAACACTTACAATAAAATCGTTTTCTTGGAAACAGAAGAAAATTTTAACATTAAAATTACTCCATCGTATAGAAATCAAATGCCTGCACACGTGTATATAGTTTTTGTACACATATTCGATGTGGTATTTGATTAAATCAGTGTTCTGCTTAATAGGCGCATATAGCCCGCTCCTCCCCTACATTTTCACGTAGCGTTCATGTGAAGAGTTTTTTCGGAGCATTTCTCCACTTGTCAGACGAACAGCTGATTTTTCATGTTTACATTTTCTCGGCATATCGTGGTAGGGTAAATATAACAACAACATTACGAATGTTCAATAACCAGATAGTAACGAATTAAAATTGGCAATGCCATTGCAAGCGCACCTTGGTAAGGAGAATATAAATTCTTTATTTCATTAATTTTAAATTCATAATAAGGTAAGACATGAAGGTATGTTAAAGCTTTTTAAAAGAAAGCATTTGAACAGTTGGCGACCAGTTGATGTTTACATTTTTCAAAACCAAAACAAAACGTTACCACAATCTGTTTCAGGAAATACTCTATTGGCAATTTGCAGCTCGAATCGACTTTCAGAGGGCTCTACGATCAAAAGGGTGATACTTTTGATTGAATCGTCAAGACAGAAAGTATTTTTCCAAAACAAACGAGAAATTTCTAAAATTTCAATGTTAAAAGAAAAAATAATCAAGATTAGATTTCAGAATAAAGTAAGCAAAAGTGAAGTACGCAATTTTTCATACTTTGAAAACCCGGATATTATTCAATATATGTTATTCTTTAGGTTGTGGAAAACTTTGTTAGTTCCAACAGCGAGGAAAGTCTACCCGATTTTTTTTCAGTTTAGACCATAAAAGAGTTTTTTTTAAATTAATAATACATAAATCACTCGTAAGACATTTATTAGTTTAAGAAAAGTTAACATTTTCCGGAAACATTTTAAATCAGCGTCGAATCTCTGAGAAATATTTTCGCATGCGACAATAACAAGTATTTGAAATAAAGTGAAAAAAGTTTGCGTTTGTAGCTCCCTTTTAACCAAAAGGCAATTGGCAAAATTGAAGAAAAATCTCACTTAATTTTTCTTACGTCTCATTCCTCACGTCGCAGGTTTTACATCTCACTTCTCTCTCACGCTTCACTTCTCACGTCTCATATGTCATGGCCAAAGCTTCAAGTTCCATATCTCATGTCATCTCAAGTCTCAGGTCGCACCCAGGTCTCATCAAGTCTCAAGACTTAGGATTCAGCTTGCAGATCTTAGTTCTTAGGTTTCAGGCTTTAGGTCTCAGATTTCAAGTGTCAGGTTTCTGGTGCCACATCTCATATTTCAGGTTAAACCAAAATTCAGCCTTTGCTCCAATCATGAGTTCTCGATATCATAGCATAATTGGCATAAGATAAGAACGCGAGCGGCGATGATTCGATTTGAGACCGCCGGCATTAACCTCCCAGCGCAACCGCATTGCGTATGACTAAAAGAAACAAAATGAAAATGTTTTCACGTCCCTCCCTATCCCATCACAAGACGAAGGAAATAAATACCGGTAAACAACCACCGGTCAAGCTGCCTGGTTTTAGCAGCTGTGCACGTGTATGTATAAGACAGGCAGTGGAAAAGCAAAATAAAACAGTTTCTCGATTTCAATCCCCGAATCCATTCTTATTCCCGGTCCCTTTACAAGCCAAATGACTCCTTTGAAAGGAGGATGGCATGAACCACCACCAGCAAAACGCCAGAAAGCCTCTGCTGTGCGTTACTTGGTGATCGACCAAAACCGGTGGTAGAAAGACTATGACAACTGTCCCATCCGGCTCAGGTAGAACACTGGTTAAGATGTCGGATTGGCAAGACGATATAAAAATGGCCTCGTGAATTCGATTCTTGCCTATTTTTTTTAATTGTCTCTTTTTCTGGAATGAATTCTCCAATAAAAACCCATTAAATTTTTTTTTGTAGCTAAAATCTCTATACCAGTAGTGCTTTTCCAATCATATCATCTATTGCGCAATACACTTTTCAGCACATTTCAGGCATGTAATTAGATCCGATCGGCATTGAATTTTGGATACCTTTCTGTGGGTATACATGCGTTAGGTTCCACTTCATCTGTGGTTCCACGTCTCAGGTCTCATTTCCTAGATCTCGAGTCTCGAGTCTCAGATTGAAGGACTCATGTCTCAAGTCTAAAGACTCAAGTCTCATGTTTTAAGTTAGACGTCTAATTGTTTCAGGCTTTTTGGAATTAGTATTATGTTTCACCCGATTTTCCACAATTAGCTCCGTATACTCGTGTAAAAAAAACCTTGGTGTAGATTTGATCTTCTTAGAGCAAGTTCACTGGTGTTGGGAAAAAATGTTTTTAAGATCCTTGGGCGTTGTATTTTTTTACAGCACTGTTTCTATTTCAGCCGTATGTGATATAAATATTGCTATGTTTGCATCACAGCATGCGGAACTACATCACGTGTTGTGCAAAAACTTGAAGGCCACAGATCTTGAAAATGTTTTTGCATGGCGGAATTTCCAAAATGTGCTCCATGTGACAAAATTCCTACCTCTTTTCCCAACACCAGTGAACTTGATCTTAGCAGTACGTATGCAAAAAGATGCACGCTTTTCTTCGATTGAAATGTATATTGGAAATTTCAAGAAGGGTTACTACCCTCTTAATTATCACTGCAATTTCAACCGTTTATCAATAACTTGTCCTTTTAGCTAAGACCTGTCACTTAGCGAAACGCTTTTTTTCGGGATCTGCTGCCTTCAGTATTGGTTGGATGATGATAACTGTTGCATCCTCCGGATTTCTGCTGAACGCACCAGACAGCCCCCTTCACTTCGAAGCGCAAATCCTAAGCCAGTGAAAATTCCTCCCCCGGGGGGACGGAACTCATATCTATATATTTTAATATAATGTCATCAACCAGAGTTACCGGTTGTGAAGAAGTGCACACCACCAGCTTAATTGGTTTCCCCGAAGCTCTCCGATCTCCTCCTCAAGCGTTCCTTCCATCAGATACCAATGATGTAGTAATATCCGACCGAACGAAAACGTGAAAGTGAAACTCCCATCTCGCATCTTGCTTGCAAGTGCAGTCTGCTATTAGGTACGGTACGGAGTTACGATTACGACGATACGATACACATTTGTCGAGTGGGGCGCAGCGTAAGGCTAAAGTCCCGGACTATCAACCGTTTGCCGGATTGAACCCGGAGCAAGGCTCGGGTGTGACGATTTTTCCCTTTTTTGCATAACCTTAGGAGTTCGTAGACTTGCTATTTAAAAACGAGATAAGCTAGTCAAAAAAAAAACACAGTTTGATGAACTTAGAGTTTACGGTACTAACTTTTATATGTTAAACTCTAAAAAAATAATTGTAAAAAAGGATGAGACTTGAACATTTTTGGGAAGTAATTCGACACGACTGAACTATTCTGTTAGTGTTCTTATTTGTGAGTAGTAACTTTTTGCAGGTTTACCATCATAAGCGATATCACAACATTGGGCAAGTGAAAAAAATAAAAATAACCCACTTGCAGCCAGCGCTCCTCTAGGTAAAATGGCAAAGCAGCAACGAAGACGAAAAATGAACGGTCCCAAAGCTTGTTAGCGTGTTCATAATTAAGGGCTTTGGCGTTTGATCATCATCGCATGAGACCCGGTTGTTGTTGTTGTTGTGCTTATCTTTTTATCCGTTGCTGCACTTTACCAGAGCAACGAATTCCTGAGTACTGACTCGGTAGTGGAAGATAGTGTATTAGCTCCCACTAACCCGACAGGGACCCCGGTTTTAGGGAAAAGACGTCCGCAATCCGACTAAGATGCTGCTCTATCTTTAATGAAAAGAGAGACCAAACTGTATAGTTTGACTTTCGGAACCGAGCAAATGACAACAACTTTAGCTAGCTAACAAAGCGAAGCATAATTTATTCAACCGGATCCGCTTCAGCTTTGCTGATGCGACGCTACAATGACATGGGTTGGGCGTTAGAATTTCACTTAATTAATCCAAACGCTACCGAACGCAGCGCTTCCAGAATTCTTCATTGCTTATGGGACCGGAAAAATGCGGCAATCGATGAGCTAAGCAGAATGAATACATTGTTTTGACAAAACTTGAGAGACAACAAAAGAACCAAAAATTTAGTTTTGATTTTTTTTTAAGAAAATGGTCCTTTTCTCGACAACATGTTCAATAACAATACATCCAACACCAAGGATTTGTTTTTTCTCGAAATTTAAGTTTTGTACATCCAAACTTTGAAAAAGCTACTTCTTTTTCAAGAAAATTACCTTTATTCTAACCTCTCTTTTGAAGATTGTCGGACACATTTTCTCGCAAACCTTATGTAGACCACTGCACTTCCAAGTGAAGAACAGGTTAATATTGTTTTAAGTCATATCATTGAGGCGTACCATTCCAAGGTATACCAGGCTAGGCATTTCACTAATGCTAAAACCGCCAACCTTCATCATACTATGTGTGCCAGGTTATGTCACGACCGGGATTCGATCTCATGAACGTTGGCTTAGAAGACAAGGATGCTATCCTCTAGGCTACAATCTGCTTGCCAGTTGCAACGGTTAATCGAATGTTCAGCTTTTTCATCAGGTTCTTGAAAGTAATCTTGGTGTTCCGGCGGTGGTGGTACTTCATGAACCATCCATGACCAGGCAGGATTTGCGTCATAAAGAATTATATCTTATATCTTTTATATTTCATTCTTATTTCGTTAGCTCTTTTTCCACTTATCTCCTGCACCGTTTTTCTTTCTCATTTTCTTTATAACAATTACAATCGAATCTCTTATCGAAATTGGAAATTAGGATCCAAGTTTTCATCGGAATACCAACACCTTATTCCAAGTATTTCATTGGAATATCAATTAATCTGAATCTTTCTTCTGATTGCAAATTACTATCCGAATCTTCCATTGGAATAACATAATCTAATCCGAGCCTTTCATCGGAATTTCAAGTTACGATCCGAATCTTTCATCGGAATAACAAAAAATCCGAATCTTTCATCGAAAGTTCAATTAACGATCTGAATCTTTCATACTAGAACCTTATCTGAGTCTTTCATCGGACAATCAAGAACCAATCCGAGTCTTTCATCGGAATCCGAAGCTTCGATCGGAATTGAAAATGGCGATCCGAGTCTTCATCGGAATCAAAAAACTTTATCTAATCTAATTTAATCCGAGTCTTCCATCGGAATCTCAACAACCAATCCGAGTCTTTCATCGGAATTTCAAGCTACGATCCGAGTCTTTCATCGGAATATCAAACAATCCAAATCTTTCATCGGAATTTCAAATTACGATCTGAATCTTTCATATCAGAATCTTATTCGAGTCTTTCATCGGAAAATCAAGAACCAATCCGAGTCTTTCATCGGAGTCCGAATCTTCCATCGGAATTGAAAATGGCGATCCGAGTCTTTCATTGGAATCAAGACACTTTATCCGACTATTCCGGAATATTCAAAATCAATCCGAGTCTTTCATCGGGATCAGAAAACTCCGTGTTTGTCAATGGAAACATAAAGACAATCCGAATCTCCATTAAGATCTCTTGCCACTCCATTCAACTAGAACCTTTAAAAGAAATTGATTCGAAATGGAGAATTGAGAATCCGTGACTGCAATTCGAATTTCAATCCAATCTCCTATGAATCGATACTTTCCTAACCCGTAGTGCTAGTCTTTTCACTTTCACACTTACCGACCGCGCCATTTTCGTACTTTTATTCGTTTCTTCGGACAAATTTCGAAATTGCCGCGACTCCATTTTTTTCACTCGTTAAAACGCGACATATATCTCAAAGATTCGTTTACAGAATGACCGTTCTATGCTCTCTTTTTTCTCTCGTAATTTGCGCTACCGTTGTCGTTTCGCAAAACTGACAGCATCGCAATTCCACACGTTTCAATATTTTAATTTATGTTTAGGTTGAACGTGTTAATTCAATCCGATTACTCATTTTTATAAATTTATCTTTCGTCTGTAGTTGTATTCACTACAATTGTGACTTTTTTTCTCATTCTCTTGACTGAATTTTCCAGATAAGGGGCCGTCCACATACCACGTGGACAACTTAGGGGGGGGGGGGGGAGGGGGTTATGGAAATGTCTACGCTTGTCCACGGAGAGGGGGGTAGGGGTTTGGGTCATGTCCACGTGGACATAATTACTTTGAAAATATTTTCTAAAGGTGAATAAATATTAAGATGTTTAAATCAAAATCATAAAATTGCAAAGCTTTCCAGTTTGAGTTTGAACAATTAGTAGCTACAAGTGATAAATATTATAAACTAGCTGATCCCATACGAACTCCGTTTCGCTTTAAACTTGGAATATGTTATGAATAGTTTGTATAAAAGTCAATTGAAAAGCATTTTCCAGATGCACTTCCGAATACATTGTTAAGTAATAATCGCAAAAATATTAGACGATCACTTTTCTGACGTCTGCTACTTAATTTGAAATCATGAATCAGTTGATCGTGGCGAAAACCCCCGTGTATACATTTCGACTCGATCGTTGCATAACAACGCAACTATTGCCAAAAAAAATAAACCCCTTTTGATGACCTCGTATACAATCTTTGATATCTGGAATTGATTATCCTTCCCTCAAAACTCCCGTGTGCAAATTTCCTAAGCAATCCATTGCATAATAACGTTAATATTGCCAAAAACAAAACAGTGTAAATTTAATTAAAGTGGACGACCCCTTTCGTCGACCCCTGGCAAAACATTTGACATATGAAATCGATTACCCGTCCCTGAAAATTAACGTGTGCAAATTTTCATTCCAATCCGATGTGTAATAACGACGGTATTGCAAAAATATGGAAAAGTTAATATGGACGACCCCCTTTGCCGATCCCTTACACTGAATTTAACACCTGAAATCGATTACCCGTCCCTCAAAACTCGCGTGTGCCAGTTTTCATCTGAATCCGTTGTATAATAACTACAATATCGCATTAACAGTGAATTGTTAATATGGACGACCCCTTTTGCCGACCCCTGACTTTAATTTCGATACTTGAAATCTATTGTTTGTCCCTAATAACTCCTATGTGCAAATTTACATCCCAATCCGATGTATGAAAACGTCAATAACACTATGATATTGAAAGTTAATATGGACGACCCCTTTGGACGATCCCTGACTGCGCATTTAGCATCTCGATTTGATTGATCGTCATTCAAAACTACTATGTGCAAAGTTTCATCTGAATCTGATGTATAATACCGTCAACTGGGGCAACATGCAACAATTTTCAACTTCAATGGCTTCTAAAAAACTTATGTTCACAGTTAATCGTATCCTTTATGCATCAAAAGTTTTAAGGATGCTGGGGCATCAAATTGGCGTAGTTAAAAAATTATTAGTTTCTTCAGTTATTTTTAATTTTCTAAAAACATGCGATTTTCACCCTCCTTAGAAAAAGGGTAACTTGCAACAAACTTTGTTTTTAATGAAAAATCTTATGAACACGTACGAAAATTCATAGTTTTTAATATATTTGCGATGCCTTAAAGACCATTACGCATGACAACACCAATTGCAATAGTTTTCGGGTCTGTAAAAACAAATTTTCACATTTTTTCTGAAAATAAGGATGCTGCATACATTTAGGGGCTAAATAATACTACGAAAAATTCTACAAGCTGAAATCATAAAAATAAATGTTTGGATGAATGAAATTTAAATGTTTACAAACGCGTGATGCAAAACATTCATATTCCAACACATGGAAACGAGATTTACAAGATATTTCATTGATTTGCATTTTGTTGCATTTAACCCCAGACACCTAACTGAATTTTAAAAATATTCATTTAAAAAAATTGGGTTCGTGTTCGAAAAATATTTTCACACCAACAATGTTGGTATAACATGAGGAAACCTGTAAAAAGTTTGTAGGCAATTTTATCAAGCCGATCCGTTATACTGGGTAAAGTTTTTTTCGACTTCAAAACATGTTAAAATTTGTATATTTATTGCTCGATTTTTCAAATTTCACATAAAAATAAAAAACTTAAGACAACTAGCTTAAGATGCGAGAAATTATGTCATCATCATTTTGTTATCATTAAAAGATAACTTTATTACAATACATTAAATCAAAAATTGATTCAATGTAGTGTTATATAAATGTTGCATCGAACCCCGCTGTTGCATGATGCCCCGTTTGACGGTAACGCCAATATCCCAAAAACAATAAACAGTTTATATGGACGACCCCTTTTGCCGACCCCTGACCCTAAATGCAATGCCTGAAATCGATTGGCCATCTCTCAAAACACTCATGTGCACATTTTCAACACAATCCGACGAAAAATAAACTCAATATCGCGAAAACAATATTTGTCTTGTATGGACGACCCCCTTCAGAAGGGGTCATCCGAAAATCCGAAAACATTTTTCATCATTCCTGGTCCTAATGAACATACATGCCAAATTTCAGCTCTTTAGCTCTTAAGACGGCTGAGTCTATAGAGGACAAACAAACAAACAAACAAACAAACAAACCCACAGAAATTGCTTTTTATATATACAATAGATTAGAAATTTAAAATTTTTAAAACTTTTTTATTTCAGGAAATTCGTATTCAGTTTTTTTCAAAATTAGCCATGTCAATAACAAAAAAGCAAAAAGTGATGTTTTCCAACTGTCAAATTATAGGTACATATTTAAAAAAAGCTATTTCAAATCTGTCCACGTGGACATCCGGGGAGGGGGGTAGGAATTTGTCAAATGTCCATGCTTGTCCACGGAGGGGGAGGAGGGGGTCAAAAATCTCAGTTTTCTGTCCACATGGTATTTGAACGGCCCCTAAGGCGTGTTAAAATTGTGATTTAAAAAAAAATATTTCTGGAAGTTCTAGTGTTCCAAGTTGACCATATTTTTTTTTAAATAAAGCTAATAAATGCCTTCATTCTTAAGTTGACGAAGCAAATACTATAAAGGTATGAGCCGTTTCAAATAAAGAAGCAAATACTAACAATTTAGAGAAGTTATTTTTTTCTGAAAATGATTTGAATAAGTTATTGTGTATGGTGTGAATTGAATCAATCCTCCCATTCCATTTTTTCTGCTGAAATCGTTTTCAGTAATTAATTTTCTTATCCATACACAAAAAAACCATCGACTATGAATAACCGATTAGACGTACACGTTACAGTGAACTACTAATTATTGGAACTGTTCCGTGCTTCACTGGGTGCTACTTAGAGTTTTTCTCCGCAAACCGTGCCCTAGTTGGCCAAATGAAACCCAGCGAACTGTCCCATATAATTATCTATTACCAACTTCGATTGCCGGGGTCTGGTCCCGGTGTTTGTCCCCTTAAATGTGGTCTTTTATTTTCCTACTTTACGTCACACAGCATATGTATCTATAGGTAAAAGTGAAATTCATCGCCTTTTTGTTTCCTTGACTGACTGCATGGCCTAACGACATGTTCGCTAAAATCCGCCAAACGGATGCCAATACATACTCGGCTTATACATTGGAGTTAGATGCTGCCCATCAATCAGTTTCGGTCTATACGATCTATAAAAATACTACCCATAAATACCTGTTCCATGTTTAACGGCCAGCGCGCCTCGTTGGGTTTGACTGGGTCCAAAGAAAGTCTCTCTGCTGAAGTCAGTATGGTTGAGTATCACCAGGCGCGCACACTTCAAACATATTTATGAGCCCAATCTTTGGGTCATTATCCAACTCGAGCGGACGGAAGCCTGGTAGCTGGTAGATTGGATTGTGGAAAGGTGTGAAAACAAGTTACGGACGATGATCTTCCTGCTGCTTGGGGAATGAAATGGTGATCCAGCTAAGTTGAGGGATAGACAAAAAAAAGCACAACAAAATTGAGCCTATCAATAAACTATATGCCAGATAAAGCAAAACAAAAAAAATGCTTGCGATGGTTCCCGGTTTGGTAAACCCTTGCCTCAGTAAACGATCTTTGTTTAGTTAATTGTAGGTAGATAATCATCGAATGAATAGTTTGGTTTTATAACTATTTTATGAAACGAATGCGTGTCGAAATAGAGGTAGCCCATGAATTAAAAATGATAACAATGCCAAAAGCATCCATATTTTTTTTGTTGAATGGATAGTTATTTTCATAAAAGGTCAGGAAAATTTGTTCACCAGGCATAAATTTGGAAGCTGTTGTATTTAGGACTTTATTCTTAGACTATTTTCATCAAACAAGGTTTATTCAGAACTCGTATTTTATTAAATGTGACTTATCTGGATTGGTTTGATAGTCTCCAAGGTTCAAATGACCTATTACTAGGGTGGTCAGTTTTTTGGAAACCCGGTATTTCGGTATTTGAAAATGAGAAAACCGATAGAACTGGAGAAATTGGTATTTTCCATAAAAAAAAATGTTTCGTACAATTGCAGTAATATTGGCGAAAAATGCTTAAAGTCTATACCGCAGCAGATGTGTCAGCAACATTTTCAACTGAGAAAGATGCAAATGTATCTTTTGAGGTTTTCATTTGTCGAAAAAAAATCATCATAAACATAATTTCGAAGGATCATGTTCAATGTAACAAACATGAAATTCCGAAATTTCATAAATTTCATATAACACCATTTATTATTACATTATGAAGCTCAGATTTTTCATGATGCTTTATTAAAATGTTATAAAACTCGAAATAAGAAATGACCCAATTTGATTAAATTTGATGCAGGTTTCTATGAAATTCAATATAATAATTTTAACGAAAACTGTCACAAATTTTTTGCGTTAAATCACATAATTTCAGCATTTGTTGACATAAGGACCTAAGGTTGACCGAATTTCGAAAAATGTAAGTAAAAAAACCAAAACTCGGCATTTTTATCTCAGAACTCACTGAGCAAAATTTAACAAATTTAGTATCTTTGAGTATCCGAAAGTATTGTGTTCAATTTTGAAAAAAATAGAGCTTAATAAATAAATATATAAGCGAAAAAGGAGAATTCTCGTTTTTTAACAAAACATTGTACATAAACACATACAGGATTTCAATGAATCTTAATGTTTCCTCGAAGAGATTCCCTTTTACTTTTTACTTTACTAATCGTACATCTTCCGAGGATATTATGGCTAGCATCTTACAAATGCTACACCCAAAATAATTTAGAAATTTTTTCTACGAGATTTTTCACGTAAAATTAAAATGTTGTTGCATAAGATCGATTCTACGTGAATTCTGTAGTAACCACAGTGTTGCAAGAACACCCTGGTGATAAGTATTTTACTTCCAAATAATTGGCGCATGAATTTCATGTAAATTCAAAGTGGATGACTCAAAATCCGTTTTGTCGCATCATTCGCAAATTCTTATAAGAAAAGGGAGTTGGCAGTCAGTCAGCTGGTTTTGTTTGAAGATTTTTGAGGTTGCGGTGTCTGTTTTGATGTTTAAAGTTTTTAATGGACCCGAATATTTCACGGAAGAAAGAAAATCAAATTTTCCACACCGGTCGAAAAAAGAACTGTTTATCAAGTTCCGGCACACCCAAAGGTGCCCTAAGCAACTGAAATTCTGTGCTGCCTCGGAAGATGTAATAACTGGAGAGCAAACTGATCAAGTTTCTCCGTCCTGGTGAGTTTATTTAAAACTGTGTTTAAAATAATATCTTTGAAATCTGTTTCGATGTATTCTAATTTGGTGATTATTTTTCAGGCAAGGTGGCTGTTTTTTAAAAGAGAGCTTAAAGTGTTATCTGGGTTCGCAGGGACGCCCGGTAGGCTACGAGTGAGTGCTAAACCCCGACTCAAAGAATATGAGAGGCTAGAAGAAGGTTTTAACTCGTTCTGAACCTTCCCCGGAAGAGAAATTGCAATGGTTGGCTTTTAATCCGATTTTGGAACAAGGAACTAGCTGTCTACAGATAAGGTAAATTGTTTTTCACTAAAGTATTGAATTGTAATAAATTAATATATTTCAATTTCTACAGGACCGTCAAAACCGAAGTGCAGCGTTAAACCACCCGGAATCATTTATTTTATTAGAGTTCAAGTGATTTATCCAGTAATAGTGATTAGTGTAGTGATAGTGATTGATTGTAAAATAAAATCAAAGATATTTTTCTAAATTTTCTGATTATTATTTATAAAAACAACTAAAGGGGAAAGAAAAATTGAAATCGATCAACATTTCACACAGCTTCCACTGTCACATCGATTTGAACTCACTAGGAATTCACGTAAGTTTTAGGTGATTTTCATCAAGCTAAATTCCTATAGGGGCGCGTTTACAAAATCATCTCGTAGCATCTACGTGAAAATCAATTGGATAAAAATTATGTAGTTTTTCACGTAGCCGCTACGTACAGAATGTGTTGGGTGTACAAAACCACCTACACACAGAGAGTGTACGACCCAGCAAACATTTTTGTAGGTATCACAAATTTTGTTATACGATTCATATACATTATAGAATCATCGCATAACACTCGAAAAAACAGCATTTACCTACCAAAATAGAGGCAATATACATACAGATTTTCAACTTCTGGCTTAAGCGATAAGAATTATACAAATGGGACTATATTCAACACTTTATCCGAACATCCTGAAAGTATGCGAGAGAGCGCAAGTTTTGCTCTCAATGCATGCAAACTTTTGCCAGCGACAATATTTGCTGCTTCTCTCCATTGGACGATTTTTCCAAATGAACCATCTGATTTTTAGCAATCTGGTTGCACTGCTTATCGCAGAGAGTAGAACAAGGTTGTTTTCTCACTTGAATCCCGCGCGGGAGAAAAAATTTGCAAACATGGCGGACTTTTTATCATACCCGATTTATACCGACTTTGAGTAACTATTTTTACGATCGTTTACTTATTTGGTGGTAGGAACTGCGATTCGCATGAACATTGTTAACGGTTTGAGTTATCATTTCTGATGCGATTTTATGTTTGCTGGGTATGCCATGACCGGGATTCGATCTCATTACCGTTAGCTTAGAAGATTTGAAGGCTATCCTCTATGCCATGGGCTGCGGCGTTTTTGGTCCTCAATGTGTTAATACAGTTTATTTTTCGGCAATTTGATCAAAACCACTCTATGCTTTCTATTTTTTTTCATCGACAATTTCAGTAGTTTCCTTTGAAAAACATCAGTCGACACACCATGTTTTGCAATAACAAATGCAAGGTTATTTTACAAGTAGAAAAATCTCGCATGAACATCGCTATGATTTTGATGCAGTATGAACCGCTGACCTCGAATTTTATCAGAGGAGTTCATAAAATATTAACCTTGCGAATTTTATAGAAGCAACAAGTTTAAGCGTCTGTCTCGCAGCGAGCTGCTCTCGCCAGCTAAGTCCAAGATGGCAGCCCCATCGCGGGATAGGGACCTTAGACTAACAACTTATTGCTCCCGATTTATAAAATTGTTACGGAATCCGAAAGAAATGACCGACCTGGAACTTTCGCGACGACTTTTAGTATGAAAATACGGACACGAATTGGAAATTGGAAGTTTTAACCCTTGCAAGCTGGCTCAACTTGCTCGAGAAGCTAAGAGCAGTTTTACAGTCAACTGAATAGCGTTGAGAAAATTCCGAAAGGTGACATTCAAATCTACTTAGGTGACTTCAACGCAAAAATAGGCTCCGACAATCAGGCCCTTGAGCGCATCATGGGGCGCCATGGCCTAGGATAGATGAGCGGAAACGGAGAGCTGGTTGTAGAATTTTTTGGCAACAACAACATGGTGATCTGTGGATCGCTCTTCCCCATCGACCAGCACATGAGATCACTTGGGTATCCCGAGATGGCCGGACAGAAAATCAAATTGACAACATCTGCATCACCCGAAAATGGAGAAGGAGCCTTCTTGATGTCCGCAGCTAACGAAGCACAGACAATGCATCTGACCATCACCTCGTCCTTGGCGAGATTAATACGACGTAGAGTTGCGCGGGTCCAACGGCGCGAGGAGAAAGTCGGGTGTCGATACGACGTCCGCCGGTTGGAGAATCCAGAGGTGAAAAGGGCATACGTTGAACAGCTAGAATCCCGAGCCTCGGAATTGCCGACAGACGGAACAGTCGAAAAACAGTGTACATGGTACTCTCGGTAAAGTTTGTGGAAGAAAAAGTGAATGGATGTCGGATGAAACTTGAAGGATTGTTGATGATCGGAGAAAGGCGAAAGTCGGAATTGAGCAGGGATGTACCGGGTCAGCGATATGCGGAGCTGGAAAACACAGTTAAACGAGCCTGTAGAAGAGACAAGAGAGCCTGGACAAACTCCCTAGCCGAAGAGGGAGAAAGAGCCGCCGCCAATGGAGATATCCGATTACTTTATGACATTTCTCGCCGCCTCAGTGCTGCAAGGACAAATGCAAGAATGATGGACTGAGCACTTCGAACAACTCTTCCGAGTCACGAATAGCGATGGCCAACAGAACCCGCAGCTCAAAACGCCAACAGTAAGTCGCATAAATGGCGTCTACTCGGGAGCGCCTTCGCTGACTGAAATAGAAGCGGCAATCAAAGACATGAAATCCAAAAAAGCGTCTGGGATCGATTGCATCTCTGCTGAAATGCTGAAAGTCGACCCTACCTTGTCAGCACAAATGTTGCACTGTCTTTTCGCTGACATCTGGGATACTGCAACATTCCCGGCCGACTGGATGCAGGGTATCCTCGTATAGGTGCCGAAGGAAGGAGATCTGACAGAGTGCGGTCACTGGCGCGGCATAACTGTGATCTATACAACCCTCAAAGTACTCTGCAAAGGGATCCTGAACAGGATCCAGGAGAAAATCGATGCTACACACCGAAGTCAACAAGCTGGATTCCGAACCGGATGATCATGCGTGGACCACATCACAACGCTACAAATAATACTGGAGCAAATCAACGAATTCCAAAACTAGTCCATCTCATCGAAGCACAGTTCGAGGCATTTTCGTGCAAGGTCTTGAACGACAGGGATGTACTTTTTTTAATTGTAATGGATGAGATTCTGACTGGATCGATCGACTGTGCACCGAACCGAGGATTGCCGTGGAATCCTTCAACAATGGAGCTACTGAACGATCTTGACTTAGCTGACGATATTGTTTTGCTCGCCCAAACACAACCGGACATGCAGAGCAAACTCGACGACCTCACCGAAAGCTCCAAGGCAGCAGGTCTCAATGTCAATGTCGGAAAGACCAAGTCGATGGAGATCAACACAGGAAATCCCTCCAGTTTCATGGTAGCTGGACAACAGGTTGAGAAACTGGAGTGCTTCCAGTATGTTGGTAGCCAGATAACGCCTGATGGTGGTACCAAGGAAGACATCGAAACGCGGATTTCTTCGAACGAAAATCGAATCTTTAACTCAAACGTCAAATCCGTATAGCTGAACAAGTGCGAAAGTGCACATATGCGGTGAAGACGCGAAACTGCAAGTATTTGTAAACCGCTGCCTGCGGAATATCATCCGCGCTCAGTGGCCTGGCAACTGGATCTCAAATGAGGAACTACATCGCCCGGTGTAATCAAAGGGCACTAGAAATCGGGATTCGGGAACGTAAGTGGATATGCATTGGGCACAAGCTGCGAAAAGATGAGAACGAGATTTGCAGATAGGTACTTGAATGGAATCCAGAGGGACATCGGAGAGGCAGACCCAGAAACTCGTGGCGGCGAAGCCTAGCCGCCGAAATCCGAACTGTCGAAGAGAATCTTTTCTGGGACCAAGTGAAGACGCTGGCTCCGGATCATCAACAGTGGAGGTCTTTTACCACGACTATATGCGCCGGAGAATCGACGCGGGACCATTAAGTAAGTAAGTAAGTAATCAAGTATCAGTGACTTGGAGAACGAAATATGTGGATTTTTATATGAAAAATAATTTTTGGCTGTCAAATCATTTTCAGGATGAAGAAAAAATTTCCGGAAATACAGATTTTTGTTGAAGCTTTTAAATATAGTAATATTATAGTACATGACATTTCGAACAAGCACCATTCGAGTCAACTAACAATTGCAGAAGCAACGGTTATAAATTGTCACACGCTCTTAATTTGCTAACAACATTTAACCAAATCTGAAAGTCATTTATGCAACTCAACACCAAACTGCAATCATCTGACACTTGAGACTAAACTTTGTTTACATCCGGGAGACAAACTTCCGAAACAACCATGCAGCAGGGCATTTAAAATGCACCACACAGCAAACTTCCTCCGGTCACTTGGCGTGTGGAAAAGGCTAAAGAGGGCAAATGTAAATGTTGACTTTGTGCTAAAATTGTACCATTTTTCCCGGTAGCTGGAAACTGTTTTTTTTGTGTGTTTTTTCTATTTCTATTGTTTTTTGAGCAATGCGATTTCCACGAAAAAGATGCATAGGACATGAAGTCCAGTTCTTGGAAGGAGATGATAACACTTTTCCTCCTAACGACCATGTAGAGTAACTTTAGAAAGTTGTTCCAGATCATGAGTGACAGTTTGAAGGTTCCCTAAAGCTGACCTAATTACTAAAAGGGAATTGATTGAAATGCAGCCGCAACCGAATTGTCCATCACTCGCTGCTACTGGAAGCCATTATTATCCCCCTACTATCATCGAGTAGATAGCTAGACTAACTCTAGGCGCGAGGATGCTGTGCTGTGGTGCCAGCTATAGGGCTGTATTTACATTGGTATGGAATACTAGAGGGCAGCATCAGCAAAACCTCACCAAAACCATACAGTCCCTCCCCCCATTATGCATCTTTCAGCAGTTTTGCACCACTAAGTGAGGTTAAAATTGTTCTCGTCTGCATATATTCGTAGTATGCACACAGGGATGGCCCCACGTGCAGCAGCATGTTCAAATGAATACGGTTTGTGTTGTACATGGACGGCTGGCTCCTGGGGTCCTCCCCAACTGCTTCTACTCGTTCGCTTTCTCCTGCTCCTCGAAAGCAACGACATCACATCGGTAATTAAAATCCTGCCCATGCGATGCGATGCTGCTGAAAGTGCTCGCTTTCCGCTTCCATGTTCCAGGTGTACAGTGTTTAAGAACATAATTTTACCCGGACAGTAACGACCATATTGCCCGGAACGAGGCAGTTGTTGATTTTTTTCCTTTTCGACATGGGAAAGTTTGAATCTTTCCTTTGAAATATGACAACTTTAAGGGTTATCGATGATTAAATATCTTTGAGTCATTGCATTATTTCTGAACTAAGACTAAATTTTCAAATATTTTGAGCAAACCATGTAGGTAACTAAAAGTTTTGTCACACAATCTCGAGGAGAGTGCATCATCTCACTTGCCGCCGGTGTGTGAAAATCGTGGCAAGCAAATGAAGTTCAGGATAGGTGTCGTCGACATGAAAGAAACTTTGAAAAGAGGTTAGGTTAGACCCCCGTGTATGTAATGCAATTAAAGTTTATACACATCTTAAAAAGTGCCTCCGTGGTCTGGTCTCTAGCCGGGGCAAAAGGTGGAGTGATGGTTTCCGTCAGCCAGCCATAAGTTGCAAGTGATTTTGGAAGTTGTCTCTGACGACGATCAAATCTGGTTTATGTTTAAAAGTTAGATGAGTTTGTTGGTCTGGAAAACATTTAAACCGCACTGCTGCCTGGTGCCTTTCGATTGATTAAAAAAATAACATATAGAAGAATACGTAAAGTTATTTTTCAAATTTTAAACATTGGTTATTGAGTAATTAAAAAAAATAAGAATAAATTGCACAAAATATTGCATGCGACAAAATTGCATACTATCCAAGCCACCAGAAGTCGCTCACTTACTTTAATATGGTCACATTTTCAAAGGTGATGGGGGGCAAAGTATTAGAGAAACATGAGATATTGTTTATGAAAATTAGATCATGTGTCATAGATGATTTAATGATTATCTCAATACTAAGTTTACAAAAATCGTACATTTAGTCCTTATTAATTGTTTCTCATTTGATCACGAAGGTTTCATTGCAAAGAATCTTTGCCACGAACAGTGATTGACAGATGATATGACGTTGGTCGTTGTTTACATTGAGTAACTTTTGAGTTTGTTTGCATTGGTTTCCACAAATATCTTTTGCTGCAACATGTTTAATGCTGATCCACAAATCCAAACCCTTAATTACGATCGATCTTCTGCACAAACACAGCGAAACGTATTGTAAAGCCAAAAAAGATAATATTTTTTTAATTTCCATCGAAAACTTTTATACCATCTACCATCTCAGATTTCATCTTAACGTTTTGCTTTAATCGAAGATCAATGCGATCGTTGTGGGCCTATATAAACACAATGTTTGAACGTAGATAGGTATAGTGTTATTGAAAAGCCGAAAATTCATCTCCATCGCCATCTCGAGATGCAGATTGATTTCTTGATTGATTTCTCAATGTGTTTGGATTTAATTTCCTCGCTCGGTTTTTGGTGCCCTAACTATAGGGAGGTACCAGCTGGGCTTTAAAACCATTGAGCCTCACTGGGTACGATCATTTCACAGCTCAGTTCATTTTGGCCTAATCGACGGGTGTTCGGTTGTTGTTTTGGTTTTTCTGATTGCTTTACTAAGGGTTCGAGTTCTCATCAGCTTCAAGATTATGAACAAATAAATCCACGGATCTATACAAAGTGCATCCACTCAAGCTTGTTATTAGAGCAATCGTAAAACATTCGATCGCAATCGATCAGTATTGCGTCACGCAGCTCGTGGTATATCCAATTTTTCTTCAAATTTATTTATTTGTTATTTGTTATGTGTTTGGATGTGAGATTATGGACGTCTTTAAAACGGTTTTGTTTTTTTTTTATCTGTTTTTGACACGTTTGCAGCCCTTTGAAACGTTTTTATCTTGATAGATTGTTATTTGCGATATTTTAAGTGTCACAATCAGTCAAACTAATATGTAAGCGTTAATGCAATATTTTTCTATAAAAGATATTTTTAGATTTTTTGCAATTTGAATTAAAGTTATTTTTTTAAGTATTAGATCTCTTTAGCTTTAATATAAAACAAAATTTAAAAAACAGCTTAATATCCTTAACATAATTTTCCTAATAAAAATAATCCTAATTTTCAATAAATTGGTAAAAATTGGACAACAGCTTGCATGCAATAAACTTGCATATGTACATCCTACATCGCACCAAATCGAAAAATCGAATTATTTAAGATTGAAAATTTGGAAAATTCCACAAAAAAATGTACAAAAGGTGATACAATTCCTATTCTCTACATTTTAAATTTCGCTCTTCCAATTGATTTAAGTTTTCAAATATTTATCAAACTTTTCAATAAAATGTCATGTACTTTATTTATTTTGCCCTTCTAGATTTTCGGAAAAATCGAAAGGGGGTGACAAAAGAAGAAATTTAAGATTCAAGGAATGCTGGCTGATACAAACATGTATGTCGGATCCGGGATGGTTCCAACTATAAAAACCCCTCAGATGACAACCCAATAACGGTTTTCGGATCCGAAAATGACCAAACACGGCGATTAGACTTCTAATTTATCTATTTCGCACTTTTCGCGATACCGAATAACTTCACAGTCCGTTGAGCACTGTCTTGGTTATCTCAATCAATGCGTGTAGTGATCCAGAGAGAAGTTCGAAGATCATTTTTATTTGTAAATTACTGATCGATATTATTAGGGATGATCAATCCCACATGTATTTCTTTTGATTCAATTCACTAGTTTTCTCTGCGTGCATGGTCCGATTATGTTGCATGGTCGATTAAGTTGCATGATCGGATTATGTCATATGGGCGATTATGTTGTATAGTTAGATTATGTTGCATGGTCGGATTTTGTCACATGGCCGATTATGTTGCATACTCAGATTATGTCACATGGCCGATTATGTTGCATGGTCAGATTATGTTGCATGATCGGATTATGTCACATGGTCCGATTATGCCACATGGTCGATTATGTTGCATGGTCAGATTATGTCACATGATCCGATCATTTTGCATGGTCTGATTATGTCGCATGGTCAGATTTAGGATTGTTCGATCTTCGGGAAAAGATCGATCTTCAAGATCGATTCAGAAGAACGGTTCTGGGATCGATCCATCTAAAAAATCGGAGCTTGAAGATCGATCTCCGATTAATCGATCTTTTGGTAGAAAAAAATTTCAAGCGCTTTTATGTAAAGTGCACCGGAGTAAGTGTTTTAAAACAACACTAATCAACAAATCCAAAAATCTCGGAAACGCTTTGATATTTTTTAAGCAATGTACTGACAAGAAATATTCTAGAGATTATGAGAAATTATTTCAAGGTATTTTTATTAACATTTTTTAATGTTTATGCGAGATGTCAAACAAAATATGCGGAAAAAATCATGGAAATGTTTGTTAAAGTAATTTTTGGAAAATCGCTGTTATTGCTTAAGATTTGGAAACTCCAGTTATTTTTTTAATCTTAACCAATCGCAAACACCTTCCTGCACCCATTCACAAGGATTGGAAATAATTTACAAAATTGTATTGAAATGAATTAAAAATTTCTAAAATTATTTTTTAACTGATCATGAATGCTAAAAGGAAAAAAAATTTGCCTCGACCAAGAATCGAACTCGAGTTTTCTGATTATCTCTCCGACACCTTACCAATAGGTGAGTCGCTCATCGTACCCCGATTGATGGTGCTTATACTGTCCCTACAGTGACTGATTTTCAGATTTCGGCACAAAAATAAAAAATGCATTTTTAAACGTTTATATATACTTTTTTCAAGTTTCATCCAGTTAGGAAACTGACTTTTTTAGTGTCAATGATGTAACTCACTTATTGTAGCTGATTACTACGGTTAAATATGCGTCCTTCTTAAGGTGGCCATTATGCACTTTTTTCCCTAAATGAGAAAAAAAGATCGAAAGATCGAATCGAAAATAAACCGATCTAATCGATTTTTTCCTGGCCAAAGAATCGATCCAAAAAATCGAAAATCTGAGTTTTAAAGATCGATCTTCTAAAGATCGATCCAAGATCGACCAATCCTAGTCAGATTATGTCACTTGGTCCATTACATTGCATAGTAAAATTAAGTTGCATGGTCGAATTATGTCACATGGTCGATTATGTTACATGGTCGGAATATGTCCCATTTTCGATTATGTTGCATGATCAGTTTATGTCACACAGTTTATTATGTTGCATGATCAGACTATGCATGGTCTAATTATGTCACACGGTTATGTTGCAATGTAAGTATCAGCAGAGCTTAAGAAGAACTACTTGTTCTGATGGTGGTTACTAAGAAACTAATTTATTAACAAGAAAAAACTTATTTGCTAGATATTCAAGGCTTGCTAATCTCTGATTCCAACACGCCTGCTCAAGCCGCAGATAACCCCATTTCTGCTTCTGCAAAGGTTTCGTCAGTCCGTCGGCTATTTGATCCTCCGTTCCAATGTAGTCAAACTTCACGATACCTCGTTCCAGGGTGTCCCGTATATAATGATGCCGTATGTCAATGTGTTTGGTGCGTGGATTGTAACCGCCGTTCTTCGTTACCGCTATGCAGCTTTGATTATCGCATAGTATTTCAATACTATCTTGGTGACCAAACAAGGAAGATAGTCCATGCCACCAGCACGCCTCCTGAACCGCTGCTAATAGGGACATATATTCCGCTTCACATGTCGATAACGCCACCGTCGCTTGCCGCTAACATGCCCAAGAGATGGCACCGCCCTGCGTCATGAAGATGTTTCCACTGGTTGATTTCCGTTCGTCGCTGTCCGAAGCCCAATCAGCATCGCAGTACCCGCTGATTTTTGATTCGGCATCCTTCCGGTATCGCAATTTGTTGTTAGAAGTACCACGCATATACCTCATAACATGCTTCACGGCATTCCAATGCTTGAGACCAGGGTTTGTGTTGAATCGGCTGAACATGTTTTTTTTTCTTGTAGGGGAGAGCCCACTGCGACCAGTAGTTGATCTATTGTGGTAATTACCCCGCGTTACTGTATGCTATCAGGCTCACCTGCACTATGGGTTGAAGTGACAGTTGATTGCTGACTAAGCATTTTATCCTAATCGGGTATGATATCAAAGATGTATGATATAACCTTCTTAGGGCTGATATGCAACCATATGTCTTGTGCGCTTATTAACTTTGCCCCAAGAACACGCTCTCTCCTCTTAAGGAGGGCGCAGCAGTTGCATAAGAGATGCTCTGCAGTTTCTTTTTCGAACCCGCAGAACCGACAGTCGTCGTTTTGAATAATGTTTATCCTTTTGAGATGCTGTTTTGTTGGACAGTGTCCTGTCAATAGACCAGTGTAAGTACTTAACTCGTGCTTACTTAAGTTCAACATGTTTTTGGAGAGTCGTGCGCTTGGTTCAATGAATCTTTTCGCCTGAGTTGCTCCCTCTGCTGTTCTCCAGTTGGAGACAATAGTGGTGCTTTCCCAGTTCTTGAGTTCCATATTCAAGGCACTCCTAGATACTCCGCAGAAAGGTTCAGGTCCAATTAACAGGCCCTGAGATCCTTCCCTAGCTAGCTGGTCTGCTTCTTCGTTCCCTAGGATACCGCAGTGGCCTGGAACCCAGAATAAAAATACTCTGTTCCGTATGGCCAGGTTTCTTAGTGCAACAATACACTCCCATACTAGCTTGGAGTAACATGTGAAGGTACTTAGTGCTCGAAGAGCGGCCTGACTATCAGAGAATATATAGATACTTGTGTACCTGTATCCTCTTTTCAAACAGGCTAAAGTGCACTCTAAAATTGCTTGAACTTCTGCTTGGAATACTGTTGGCCAGTTTCCCATAGGAATTGAGATCCTGAGTCTAGGTCCGAACACCCCTGCCCCAGTTCTATTATCCATTTTAGACCCATCAGTAAAGAATTTTATTGATCCGGAAGGAACCGCAGGTCCACCTGACTCCCACACGTCCCTATTATTGATAGTTACATTGTATGGTATGTCTAGGTTGAAAACGGGTTCCATCCAGTCATCGTTCTTCACAATAGTGAGTTTATTTTAAATATCTTTAGGATTTTAAGGTGTTCTGTAAGATCCCCCTCATAGAGAGTTTTGTTTTTGGAGAGTCTCAAGGCACTACGTTCTGCCTCTAACTCAATAAATTGATGTAGTGGCAGTATATTTAGTAGTGCATTCAGAGCCTCGTTTGATGTGCTTCGCATAGCGCCAGTTATAGCTAGGGTTGCTATTCTTTGAAGCTTCGCTAGTTTCTTCCGGGCCGTAGCTTGCACAGTTTTGGTCCACCACACTAAAGAAGCATACGAGGCTGAACATGTTTGTAATGTCAGGGGATCGTATCACGGGCAAATCTTTCGGGTTAAAACACCAACACACGACGCGTTACTTTACTAACAACAACCGTTTATTGAAATTCCAAATTTAGGAAAAAGGAACTTTATTTTACACGCGTTCTTATGTAAAAAACTACTTTTATTATTCAGCTGGTGACCGGTTAGAATGCTGTTCGTCAGAAATCTAATTCTTAAGAGTGAATAACCGGAAATTGCAAAAAAGTGCTTAATACCGCGCAAACTATTGTGCATCGAGATGCGTTTTTCTAGGCAGGGCCGGACTGCAGTTTTATGAGTAGGAGATGGATTCTGCTTAACGCAGGCAAATTTAAATTCAAATATATAAATAAAGCTAGAACCTATCATTCCGGCCACCTGAAATACATATTTCACTACTAATACCTAGCCAGAATACAAATCAATTCATTTCCAAATAAAATATATAAACTCACGGCTTCTCTATCAGTCAACATTGATTTCACCTGGTGCGGGGGGCTGTCGACGACTCCTCCTCGTCCATCGTAGGCAACGGACACAGCTTGACCACAGCACGCTTGAAGATAGCACCAGTGGGTGTGCGGATGGTAACCACCCGTGTCACACCGTCAGCTCCAGGATGTAGTTCCATGATGCGCACGAGAGGCCAGCGCACCGGGGGTAACAGGTCATCTTGAAGAATCATCACCTGGCCGATTTTGAGATTCACTTGCTGCGGGTTGGTAGTAGATTGCCGTTGCAGCTCTTTGAGGTACTCTGTCTGCCAGTGGTACCAAAATAGCTGCTGCTTTTGTTGGATAACCTGATAGCGATTCTTCAGCCGGTTCTCAGGAACGTCCTTTAGGTCGGGATGTGGAAGGGCTTGCAGTTGAGAGCCAATCAAAAAGTGGCTTGGAGTGATGGCTTCGAAATCGTTGGGGTCTTCAGACAAAGGGACCAACGGTCTCGAGTTCATTGCTCCCTCGATCTGGGACAAAATCGTCACTAGGTCCTCGTACAGTAGAGAGGTGCTGCCTAACTGACGAACCAAATGTTTTTTCGCAACCTTCACGGCGGCTTCCCACAAGCCGCCAAAGTTGGGTGCACGCGGGGGGATCATCTTCCATTGTATGCCCTCGGTTGCGAGAGCGGTAGCGATACGATCGGTTTCCTTGGGGCTTGAGAACATTTCGTAGAGAGCGTGTAGCTCGTTTCGAGCTCCAACAAAATTTGTGGCATTGTCGGAGTAGATGTGTTGAGGTTTGCCACGTCTGGCCACGAAACGTTGTAGAGCATAGAGAAATGAGGCTGTGGATAGGTCCCCCACAAGCTCAATGTGAACTGCTTTTGTGCTAAAGCAGACAAATAGGGCAATATAGGCTTTGGTGGGAGCAGATTTACGGTTCGGGGACTTAACAAACACCGGGCCACAATAGTCAATGCCAGTTGATGCGAAGGGACGACTTGGGGTAACTCGGGCAAGGGGTATTTGGCCAATTGGTTGCTTGAGAGGCTTAGGGTTTGCTCGAGTACAACGAAAACAGGTTCGAATTACGCTGCGCACTGCTCTTCTCCCATTTGTAGGCCAATATTCATTGCGCACTACACCCAGCGTAAGCGCTATTCCCCCGTGAACCAATTTGTTGTGAAATGACAACAAAAGCATTCGGGTGAAACGGTGAAATCCGGGGAGCAGGATTTGGTGTTTGGTGCTAAAGGTTTCCAAGGACAATTTGAGCCGGCCACCGACTCGGATTATTCCCGAAGCATCAACAAAAGGATTTAACAAACGCAGTGCGGATTTTTTGGGTACCGGTTTCCCTTTTCGTAGAAAGCTCCATTCGGTGTGGTAACATTCTGCTTGAACTAATTTTACCAGGCAGTCTCTGGCAGATTCGAGTTCAGTGGGAGTGAGGATTAAAGTGGATTCTTTGAGTTCTTTTCTCGCCTTCCGAGAAACTCGCAAACAATAAGCAGTCGTACGGAGCAAACGATTGTACGAGAATGATCGAGTAAACAAAGGGTTAAGTGGTGGTGGATTTTGGATTAGCAAGGTGGTGGTTTTGCGCTCAGTGTCTCCATGCGTATTAGTGGTTCTCGGGATCTCTAACTTCGGCCAATATTCCTCTCCCCTTCCCAACCAATCGGGACCATTGGTCCATAGTTTGCAGGTCAGAAGCTGGTGCACAGTCAAGCCTCTAGATACGACATCAGCTGGGTTGTTTACTCCGGGAACATGCTGCCATGATGAGTTCTTCGTTTGGATGTGGATGTCTGCGACCCGGTTAGCTACAAAGGTTTTCCAGGTTTGTGATGGTGCGCGTAGCCAATAAATAACAACCATCGAATCGGTCCAGTAGTAGATGGGTGCAGATTTCAGGTCCAGTGTGTCAACAACTCTCGTCGATAAGCGAGCGCCTAGCTGAGCAGCGCATAGTTCTAGTCTCGGGATGCTGCGTTTCTGAAGCGGTGCTACTCGGGATTTCGTAGCCAGTAAGACCACCTTCACCTCCCCGTTGGCCTTCTCCGTCCGAGCGTAGATGCAGGCTCCATAAGCTGATTCGGAGGCGTCCGTAAAACAATGTAGCTGCATCTCCCCCCTGTCAAAGGCAAACCGCGGGATCCGAAACTCAGCTAGCGATGACAAGTCCTTTACAAAATCTTCCCACCTAGTTCGGATTTCATTTGGGACTTCCTCATTCCATTCGATGGACATCAACCAAAGTTGTTGGATAAATATTTTCGCACGTACAACGACGGGGGCAATTAATCCCAAGGGGTCATAAAGTTGGGCAATAACGGAAAGAATTCGATTTTTGGTAATCTTTCCGTCGGTTGAGAATGGGGCAAATTTGAAACAAAATAAATCATGCTCGGGTTCCCAGGAAATTCCCAAGACTTTTACCACCTCTCCAGGTTCGGGGTTTTCAGTGCTAGGATGGGCTAGGTTTTCTGGTGGTACTCCTTCCAAAACTTCAGGAAAATTAGAGCACCATTTCCTCAAGGAAAATCCTCCACGGCTCATCAGTTCGTCCATCTCCTTACGCAGTCGGATTGCTATATCGATGGTTTCTTCACTCCGTACAAAATCATCCATGTGAAAATCTCGCTTCACAGAGGCTGCGGCGAGAGGAAAAGAAGCACCTTTATCATCCGCCAGTTGATGAAGTGTGCGGGTAGCCAAGAACGAGGATGGGCCCAAACCGTATGTCACTGTTGTCATCTCATATTTCGTAATCGGTTCGTTCGGGCTGAATCTCCACAACAAACGCAGAAGGGGTCGGTCATCGGGGTGAAGAACGATTTGCCTATACATCTTCTCTATGTCAGCCAACAATACCACCAAATTTTTGCGAAAGCGGAGTAAGATGTCGAAGAGCTCATCTTGGATGACAGGGCTTACTCGGAGCGAATCGTTGAGAGAGAATCCAGTGCTTGTTTTTGCCGAAGCGTTGTAAACACTGCGTACCTTCGTAGTGGTGCTGGATTCTTTCAACACGGGATGGTGAGGAAGATAGCATACGACAGTAGGTTCTGGGTCGTCAACAGGTACCTCAAGCATGTGTCCTAGTTGGATGAATTCGGCCATGAATGCATGATACCTTTCTTTGAGGATGGGGTTTTTGTCCAATTTTCTTTCCAAGCTGACGAGACGGGATTTAGCGGAAAAAGACTCGCCTATCATCAATTCAAATCCTTCCTTCTTCGGATATTTTACAGAATAACGACCAGTGGAATCACGGCTTACCGTTTCCTTGAAGAAGTCTTCACAATATTGATCATTGGGTGAAAGGGTGGGTTTGGAATTTTCAAATTCGTCTATTTTCCAGAATTTTTCAATATTCTCGTTTAGGGTTTCCAAAATAGACGGACAACAAATCAAAGCTTGGGGTATGGGATCAAAGGGCACGGCTCCTGAAACAAGCCATCCGAACCTACTTTCCACTAAGGTCAGGGCTTGTGGGCCAATTTGCAACCGGCCACCCTGGAGGATTGCATAAAAGTGTTCGGCACCTATTATGAGGTCTACCTTTCGTGAGATGTTGTATTCGGGATCAGCAAGTGTGATGTCGTTCGGTATCTGCCAGTTTGCAGTGGTAATGGTTACAGCAGGTAGATCAGCAGTCAGCTTTTTGAGCACCAAACAATTCAGGGGAATAGAGAAGTCATCAACTCTCGATCTCACTTCGGTGGTCACGGAGCAAACTGCTCGAATGGGAGATTCACCAATACCGAGGATAGGTTGGTCAATACGATGACGAAGCAATCTTAGTTTCTGACAAAGGCGGTCACTAATGAAACTGCTTTGTGATCCACTATCTAACAGTGCTCGAGCCAAATGCTCATTTCCATAGCCATCTAGCACCTTGACGACAACGGTCGATAGGAAGACGTTCATTCCACGGGATTCTACAGCGGAGTTGGACGAGATCACTTCAGGATTTTTTGCCACTGTTGAGGATTCGTTGACTTTAGGAGGATTCTAGGCTGTTCGGATTTGTGAGCCGCTGGAATTTGGATTGTTGTTCGATACTGGTGCATCGAACCCGGGATGCAATAAAGAGTGGTGGCGTTTTTGACAATGCTTGCAGGAGAAGTTGGATTGACAATTCCGGGCGAAGTGGTTTCCCCTGAAGCAATTGCTACAAATCCGCTTCGAGTTAACCAGGTTCAATCGATCTTTAAGCTGCATCTTTTCAAACACCGGACATCTCACCAAAGGATGATAATCGCGGCAAGCTAGGCATTCAGATTGGTACCGTTCCACTGCAGTATAGGAGTTGATTTTCGACGATGTAGGATTTTGGGGTTTAGTTTGCCTGACAGGGAGATTGTGCTTTGCTTGGGAAGAAGAAGTGGACTGCTCAGCCGAAATGTGAAGGGATTCTAGAGTCCGGATTTTACGGGTTAATATTTCGATGAGGTTTTCATAAGTTGGTTCGTGGTTAGCAGAGACAAATTCTTCCCATTCCTTCAGGGTATAATCGTCGATTCGAGAACACAGTAGTTGAACCAATAGACTGCCCCAATGCGCGGTTGGTTCATTTAATTGGTTGAGTATTTTGACATGCCGTTGGAAATCCTCTACAACAGCGCGTAAACCAGCAGCGGATTTTCCCGAGACCTTCGAGTGGACAATTAGAGCTTGCAAGTGTTTCTTTTTTAGTAAGTATGTGTTGGAGTAGCGGTTGAGGAGTGCTTCCCAAGCTACCGCGTAGTTGTTTGCGGTGATGGTTAAGGATTCAATGAGTTTTAGCGCGTCACCTCGCAAAGCAGATCGGAGGTACTGAAACTTTTGGATGCATGGGATTTCTGGCGACGAGTGAATCAGTGATGAAAAGGAATCGCGAAATGTTAACCATTCATTCAGGTCACCGTCAAATTTAGGCAATTCGATAGTGGGAAGTTTCACACCGGTTACATGAGCAATTGCCGGGGCACCTTGCTGGTTTAATGGATTGGTTGAGATGGAAGGAAGGGGAGGAACCTTGCTTACGAGACCACCTTTTACCCTAAAGTACTGCTCTTCCACCCTTGCCCTTACCTTCGCATTAGCCGCAGCAAATTCTGGTTCATCGTCGTACGTTTCATATTCTCCTTGGATCGCTTCGAAAGTTTCCATCAGGTTATCAAGTCGGGCCAGATGTATCGCTACCTCGTTCATGTCCCGCTCCTCGTCGTAATTCGTCAGGAAGTCTTGGATGCGATGCATTGAATCCAGGATGTTTTTCCGTTTCAGCTCCTTTGCCTTCATCTTCTTCTCCGCCATGATGAGGTTAGGTTTAGATTAGTGCAGGAACGGCTAAAATAAACGGAAGACCCAGGAAGCACCTTTCGGATGACGATATAGGGTTGGAATGGCACTCACCTGTGCCCATTCAAAAATAGGCCTTTGGTTTTATTAAAAAGCAGGAACTCTCGAACAACTGGATGGGATGACTACCAAGTAGGATGATCACGGGTAGGATGTCTCAACTCCAGTGGATGGTTAGGATTGAAATCCGATATTGGATGTGGATTTCCGACCTTCCAGGATTTTCCCCAGGATAATTGTAGGTTAGGAACAGCAACGGTCACTTCAGGATAGTACACCAGCAACGGTATAGGAAACGGATCGGTGATCCTCAGCAGGAACACGTGGAATTCTGTATTGGGCAAAAGAAGACCCAGGAAGTACCTCTCAAGAAAATATAATTCGTTGGACAGATACTCACATGGAGCCTGTCTTAAACAGGCCTTGTACTTTTTGAGCAGGTACTGCTATCTGGAACTCCGGGTTGTTGGATGGGCTGGATGGGATTATCGTCGTGGTTGATCCAATGGTACACCCGTGATCCTGGTCACGGCACCAAAAATGTAATGTCAGGGGATCGTATCACGGGCAAATCTTTCGGGTTAAAACACCAACACACGACGCGTTACTTTACTAACAACAACCGTTTATTGAAATTCCAAATTTAGGAAAAAGGAATTTTATTTTACACGCGTTCTTATGTAAAAAACTACTTTTATTATTCAGCTGGTGACCGGTTAGGATGCTGTTCGTCAGAAATCTAATTCTTAAGAGTGAATAACCGGAAATTGCAAAAAAGTGCTTAATACCGCGCAAACTATTGTGCATCGAGATGCGCTTTTCTAGGCAGGGCCGGACTGCAGTTTTATGAGTAGGAGATGGATTCTGCTTAACGCAGGCAAATTTAAATTCAAATATATAAATAAAGCTAGAACCTATCAATGTTCACAGCGAACATAATATCTGGACGTGTACTTTGGGCCAAGTACATCAAACAACCCCCGGCTTCTTGGTAGGGGATGTTCTTCATTTCTGCTTCTTCTTTCTCCGAATTGGGGCACATCAGTTTCGTCAACTTCTCGGATGCGTTCATCGGAGTACTGGTCGGTTTGCATTGATCCATGTGGAATCGTTTCAGTAGTGATTCAGTGTAGGCCTGTTGATCCAATGCCACACCTTCGCTCGTCCTCTCAATCCGAATTCCCAGACAGCATTTTGCGGGACCAAGATCCTTCATCCGAAAGTTCGAGTTGAGTTGCTCCTTCAGCTTCGTCGACGCCTCATCGTTGCTAAGAATGATAAGATCATCTACGTAAATTGCAACGATTAGTATCTTACAACCTTTGATTGCAGTGTAGACACAAGGATCGAATTTCATGGGTTTAAGTCCGAAACGCTTCAAAGAACCATCAAGCTTATGGTTCCAGACTCGACTTGATTGTTTGAGTCCGTAAAGGGCCTTGTTGAGCTTGCAGACAAGTAACTGCTTCCGTTGGTCCACGAAGCAAGCTGGTTGCTCCATGTAAACGTCTTCCTGCAGCTCCCCTTGAAGGAAGGCTGTTATCGCATCTATTTGAGTGATTACCAGTTCGTGTTTGGCTGCCAAAGCAAACAAGTATCGCAGCGAGCTATATCGAACGACCGGGGCATAAGTTTCGGTATAACCACCCCCTGTCGCTGCGAGAAACCTTTAATTACAAGGCGCGCTTTGTACCGTTGTACGTTGCCATCCTCGTCGTGTTTTGCTTTAAAAACCCACTGATTCTTTATTGCTTTCTTTCCTTTAGGTAATTCAACCAGGGACCAGGTGTTGTTCTCCACCAGCGCATCGAATTCCTCCTTCATCGCACGCTTCTAGAATTCTCGATCGTCACGTGATAAGGCCTCTTGAACCGTGATTGGATCATCCACTGTGTCGAGTTGAAGTGATGCCATCGCTACCTGAGGACCGAATTCCAAACCTTGGAATTCGCTCGATGCTTTGCTTGAACCACGCTGTGCTCCCGACCGCTGCGCCTCAACGTCTGTGACCAAGACGGATTTGAAGTTTGTCGTGGAGGGAGCACGGTCATATTAGTCAGAGTATCATTTGAAGCATCGCGTTCGCCTCCAGAAACCTCATGAAAAACGTCGTCGTCAGTTTTGTAATCGAACTGTCCTTTGGAGGCACCACATCCGGCGTTGATTGTTTCATCATCGCCTTCAGGCCCACGGATGTTGGTTTCGGGTTGCTCGATGTCTAATCGGATAACCTTGCGCTCGCTGCTTTTTTATGTTGGCGCCACAGTTCCAATCGCTGCTCCTTCGTTCGGAAAGATGACCTCTCGATTTGTGATCGTAGACTTCTTCACGGAATCGTATAGGCGATATCCCTTCGTTTCCTCGTCAAAGCCCGTCAGGATATACTCACGAGATTTGGGGTCCCACTTTCGCCGTTTTTGCTTCGGTACTTGAACCATCGCTTTGGTGGGATAACTTTGGCTTCCTGCCGCTCCAAGGTTCCTCTGGAGTTAACCCGTGTCCACAAGTCGGTGAGCGGTTTATCAGGTACACCGCCGTTGATACCGCCTCCGCCCAGAAACCTTTCAACAGCTTGGCATCGAATAGTAAGCACCTTGCTTTTTCGACTATCGTCCTATTCGTACGTTCCGCGAGACCATTTTGTTCGGGCGTATAATCACATGTGGTCTCGTGTCGTATTCCGGCTTGACGCAAAAAATCCTGGAATTCTCTATTGGTGTATTCCTTACCGTTATCCGACCGGATTGTCTTCAACTTGGCGCCAGTTTGACGCTCCACCAGAGCAAGGAAATTCTTGAACACCTTCAGCACCTCGAACTCGGTTTTGGTTTTCAAAAAATAAACGAAAATGCGCCTCGTTTTATCGTCGATGAACGTTATATAAAAACGATTTCCGCCTAGAGAGTTCGTTTCCATCGGACCGCTGATGTCGGTGTGCACCACCTCGAGCACTTCAGTCGCACGGTGTCCATTCTTGGTAAAAGGTAATTTAGATTGCTTACCCAGTGGACAGATGGCACAATCTTCCTCCGACTTTCCAGTGAGCTTGATTCCAGTAACGAGACCGTCCGCCAGTTGTTTCAAGCTTGCTTCGCCTATGTGGCCCAAACGCCTATGCCACAATCCGCTTCCGGCATTTTGACACGCCAACGCTTTACTCGGTTTCGCCTTTTCTTGGATCAATTTGAACTGGTTGTTGGTATGAACACCAGTGACCACCAAACTGCCATCCGAGTTGTACACCTTACATCCGTTGTTGTCGAAATGCACCTTGTACCCCCTCTGGACAATTCTGCTTATCGATAGGAGGTTCGTTGTAAGACCGGGGATCAACTGCACGTCTTTAACGGTAACGCTTTCTGGATTCACATCAGGATTCGGCTGGAGTCTGACAGTTCCGCTGGCCACTATTTCCATGGTTCCACCGTTCGCTGCTACAACTTGTCCGCTTGCGTCCTCCAAATCGTACAAAAGCTTTTCGTTGCTCGTCATGTGTGCGTACGCCGCTGAATCGAACAATCAGTCGCCAACATCATGCTGCTTGAAAGTCGACAGCACCATAGACAATGTGTCTCCTTTCTTCTGCTGCCTGCAGTCTCTCGCAAGGTGTCCAAATTTTGAACTCCGACATTTCGGGCCTCTGGATGGGAAAGGGGTTTCCTTTTTCGGCTGCTGTTCTTGTTGCCAAGGCTTGTTATTTTTCACAAACCGTTGCTCGGTTGCGAAAGCTTGTTGATTTTGGTTGCTAGGTATCGGTTACCGTGAAAGCACCAATGGCCGCGCAGTACCAATGGCCGCGCACTTTCAACTTCAATCATTATTTTCTCCGAAATTCAACAACGAAAATTTCTATGTTTCGCATTTTATGATACCTACGCTAAGTATCTTTCACTTGCCATACTAGAACTAAATTTATTCTGCTTTTTGAGGTCAGGAAAAAATAAAAACAAACATCGTTTTTGCCGGATGCCATTTTGTCTGTTGTCCTTGGCAAGTGAGCTATGCGGGTCCCTTTTTGGAATTCAGTTTTTTATGTTGAATTAGAGCATTTTGGCAAAAATTTTCGAACGTAAGTTATTTGTGGCTGTATAATGAATCAATTGTGAAAAAAAAGTGAACAGTTTGAAGGTTCTGTTGCGGAAAAAATGACAATTTTGTTGTGCACGGCCATTGGTACACTTGATTTTTGAATGTTTCTATTGCCGCGCACGGGAAGTCTTCTAGTATTTATCAGCACTTAAACGTAGAAAAATTCTTCGAAAGTTCACAAAGGTTGCATAAGATTCACAGGCAAGCTTTCCTATCAATGTTTTCCATCATATAACCTGCTGAAATAACACAATTTTTAGAAACAATATCAGAAGAAACGATTATCTGATGAAAATGGCTACAAAGTGTTGGAAATTTGAGGTTAGATAACGATTCGGATGTGTTTAGTTTTAGTTGGTCAATTTCCCCGTGGATTTTCAGACAGCTCGCCGAATGTTTGTTGATTTATCGAAATCGAAAAAATACTCTAAGCGAAACCCAAAAATTGCAATCATCGCTAGAATCGGGTGCGCATCTAAGAAAGCACATGTAAGTCGGTGTGGTGCTACGTTTTTGCCTGACTGTGTATTGACAGTACACAATCCAACTGGCCTGCTGTGTTTAGGAATGTGTTGATCAAAAGTCGATCACGCTTCCTATACAGAGTAGTCTGTTGTACGGCAAAGGCGTACCACCACACTTCCATGCTTTCCAATAAAAAAATGCCCTAGACTTACAGTTTCAACACCTATCCAAACTTTATCCTACGAAGCTCATCTGATGCTTGCCTATCCGCCTATTCTTCATGCCTTTACAAATTCTTCTACCTAGCGTTTCATCTCGCCGCACGTGTCAATGAACATATTAAATTAATAAATTTATCGGCGATTAAAACTTATCATCAACCAATAATTTGACAAAAAGGGGGGTTAATAAATGGGAATAAACAAATTACGATTCACTTAGATAATTTTCGCAAAGTAGGGACGCCGAGTAGATAAAATGTGAAACATCAACAAGTAGCAACTACTCTAAGCGAAACCCAAAAATTGCAATCATCGCTAGAATCGGGTGCGCATCTAAGAAAGCACATGTAAGTCGGTGTGGTGCTACGTTTTTGCCTGACTGTGTATTGACAGTACACAATCCAACTGGCCTGCTGTGTTTAGGAATGTGTTGATCAAAAGTCGATCACGCTTCCTATACAGAGTAGTCTGTTGTACGGCAAAGGCGTACCACCACACTTCCATGCTTTCCAATAAAAAAATGCCCTAGACTTACAGTTTCAACACCTATCCAAACTTTATCCTACGAAGCTCATCTGATGCTTGCCTATCCGCCTATTCTTCATGCCTTTACAAATTCTTCTACCTAGCGTTTCATCTCGCCGCACGTGTCAATGAACATATTAAATTAATAAATTTATCGGCGATTAAAACTTATCATCAACCAATAATTTGACAAAAAGGGGGGTTAATAAATGGGAATAAACAAATTACGATTCACTTAGATAATTTTCGCAAAGTAGGGACGCCGAGTAGATAAAATGTGAAACATCAACAAGTAGCAACTACTCTAAGCGAAACCCAAAAATTGCAATCATCGCTAGAATCGGGTGCGCATCTAAGAAAGCACATGTAAGTCGGTGTGGTGCTACGTTTTTGCCTGACTGTGTATTGACAGTACACAATCCAACTGGCCTGCTGTGTTTAGGAATGTGTTGATCAAAAGTCGATCACGCTTCCTATACAGAGTAGTCTGTTGTACGGCAAAGGCGTACCACCACACTTCCATGCTTTCCAATAAAAAAATGCCCTAGACTTACAGTTTCAACACCTATCCAAACTTTATCCTACGAAGCTCATCTGATGCTTGCCTATCCGCCTATTCTTCATGCCTTTACAAATTCTTCTACCTAGCGTTTCATCTCGCCGCACGTGTCAATGAACATATTAAATTAATAAATTTATCGGCGATTAAAACTTATCATCAACCAATAATTTGACAAAAAGGGGGGTTAATAAATGGGAATAAACAAATTACGATTCACTTAGATAATTTTCGCAAAGTAGGGACGCCGAGTAGATAAAATGTGAAACATCAACAAGTAGCAACTACTCTAAGCGAAACCCAAAAATTGCAATCATCGCTAGAATCGGGTGCGCATCTAAGAAAGCACATGTAAGTCGGTGTGGTGCTACGTTTTTGCCTGACTGTGTATTGACAGTACACAATCCAACTGGCCTGCTGTGTTTAGGAATGTGTTGATCAAAAGTCGATCACGCTTCCTATACAGAGTAGTCTGTTGTACGGCAAAGGCGTACCACCACACTTCCATGCTTTCCAATAAAAAAATGCCCTAGACTTACAGTTTCAACACCTATCCAAACTTTATCCTACGAAGCTCATCTGATGCTTGCCTATCCGCCTATTCTTCATGCCTTTACAAATTCTTCTACCTAGCGTTTCATCTCGCCGCACGTGTCAATGAACATATTAAATTAATAAATTTATCGGCGATTAAAACTTATCATCAACCAATAATTTGACAAAAAGGGGGGTTAATAAATGGGAATAAACAAATTACGATTCACTTAGATAATTTTCGCAAAGTAGGGACGCCGAGTAGATAAAATGTGAAACATCAACAAGTAGCAACTACTCTAAGCGAAACCCAAAAATTGCAATCATCGCTAGAATCGGGTGCGCATCTAAGAAAGCACATGTAAGTCGGTGTGGTGCTACGTTTTTGCCTGACTGTGTATTGACAGTACACAATCCAACTGGCCTGCTGTGTTTAGGAATGTGTTGATCAAAAGTCGATCACGCTTCCTATACAGAGTAGTCTGTTGTACGGCAAAGGCGTACCACCACACTTCCATGCTTTCCAATAAAAAAATGCCCTAGACTTACAGTTTCAACACCTATCCAAACTTTATCCTACGAAGCTCATCTGATGCTTGCCTATCCGCCTATTCTTCATGCCTTTACAAATTCTTCTACCTAGCGTTTCATCTCGCCGCACGTGTCAATGAACATATTAAATTAATAAATTTATCGGCGATTAAAACTTATCATCAACCAATAATTTGACAAAAAGGGGGGTTAATAAATGGGAATAAACAAATTACGATTCACTTAGATAATTTTCGCAAAGTAGGGACGCCGAGTAGATAAAATGTGAAACATCAACAAGTAGCAACTACTCTAAGCGAAACCCAAAAATTGCAATCATCGCTAGAATCGGGTGCGCATCTAAGAAAGCACATGTAAGTCGGTGTGGTGCTACGTTTTTGCCTGACTGTGTATTGACAGTACACAATCCAACTGGCCTGCTGTGTTTAGGAATGTGTTGATCAAAAGTCGATCACGCTTCCTATACAGAGTAGTCTGTTGTACGGCAAAGGCGTACCACCACACTTCCATGCTTTCCAATAAAAAAATGCCCTAGACTTACAGTTTCAACACCTATCCAAACTTTATCCTACGAAGCTCATCTGATGCTTGCCTATCCGCCTATTCTTCATGCCTTTACAAATTCTTCTACCTAGCGTTTCATCTCGCCGCACGTGTCAATGAACATATTAAATTAATTTATCGAAATCGTAACCGAAAACATTGTTCCAAAACATCTTCCGGCAAAATAATGCTCTGTAAAAATGGCGTCTGAGCACCAGACTAGTTTCACAAACAATGGAAACCAATCGGTGTTTGATGTGTGAATCACAAAAAGCCTTACCTGAGAATATTCACAATGAGCCTGAGAGCCATGTAAACAACATTTTAAACTGTTTGGATACCTTATTTACTTTTGAAACCCTTATTAAGACGTGCGCGGCCATTGGTACACTTGTGAGCGGCGATTGGAACAAGCAACATATGCGTGCGCGGCTATTGGTACACCGACACTTATTACAAAATCCCGTTTTTTGTGTCGTTGCAATGAAAAATTTCTCGCTTTTAAATTTTTCCCTTAAAGTACGTAAGTTTTACTACATGTCAGTGCTTTTCTTTCCAGAATCGCACAAAACATAATTTTTGTACGGCACAAAGAACATCCATCATAGCTTAAATGCGCGGCCATTGGTGCTTTCCCGTGAAAGCACCAATGGCCGCGCAGTACCAATGGCCGCACACTTTCAACTTCAATCATTATTTTCTCCGAAATTCAACAACGAAAATTTCTATGTTTCGCATTTTATGATACCTACGCTAAGTATCTTTCACTTGCCATACTAGAACTAAATTTATTCTGCTTTTTGAGGTCAGGAAAAAATAAAAACAAACATCGTTTTTGCCGGATGCCATTTTGTCTGTTGTCCTTGGCAAGTGAGCTATGCGGGTCCCTTTTTGGAATTCAGTTTTTTATGTTGAATTAGAGCATTTTGGCAAAAATTTTCGAACGTAAGTTATTTGTGGCTGTATAATGAATCAATTGTGAAAAAAAGTGAACAGTTTGAAGGTTCTGTTGCGGAAAAAATGACAATTTTGTTGTGCACGGCCATTGGTACACTTGATTTTTGAATGTTTCTATTGCCGCGCACGGGAAGTCTTCTAGTATTTATCAGCACTTAAACGTAGAAAAATTCTTCGAAAGTTCACAAAGGTTGCATAAGATTCACAGGCAAGCTTTCCTATCAATGTTTTCCATCATATAACCTGCTGAAATAACACAATTTTTAGAAACAATATCAGAAGAAACGATTATCTGATGAAAATGGCTACAAAGTGTTGGAAATTTGAGGTAAGATAACGATTCGGATGTGTTTAGTTTTAGTTGGTCAATTTCCCCGTGGATTTTCAGACAGCTCGCCGAATGTTTGTTGATTTATCGAAATCGTAACCGAAAACATTGTTCCAAAACATCTTCCGGCAAAATAATGCTCTGTAAAAATGGCGTCTGAGCACCAGACTAGTTTCACAAACAATGGAAACCAATCGGTGTTTGATGTGTGAATCACAAAAAGCCTTACCTGAGAATGTTCACAATGAGCCTGAGAGCCATGTAAACAACATTTTAAACTGTTTGGATACCTTATTTACTTTTGAAACCCTTATTAAGACGTGCGCGGCCATTGGTACACTTGTGAGCGGCGATTGGAACAAGCAACATATGCGTGCGCGGCTATTGGTACACCGACACTTATTACAAAATCCCGTTTTTTGTGTCGTTGCAATGAAAAATTTCTCGCTTTTAAATTTTTCCCTTAAAGTACGTAAGTTTTACTACATGTCAGTGCTTTTCTTTCCAGAATCGCACAAAACATAATTTTTGTACGGCACAAAGAACATCCATCATAGCTTAAATGCGCGGCCATTGGTGCTTTCCCGTGAAAGCACCAATGGCCGCGCAGTACCAATGGCCGCACACTTTCAACTTCAATCATTATTTTCTCCGAAATTCAACAACGAAAATTTCTATGTTTCGCATTTTATGATACCTACGCTAAGTATCTTTCACTTGCCATACTAGAACTAAATTTATTCTGCTTTTTGAGGTCAGGAAAAAATAAAAACAAACATCGTTTTTGCCGGATGCCATTTTGTCTGTTGTCCTTGGCAAGTGAGCTATGCGGGTCCCTTTTTGGAATTCAGTTTTTTATGTTGAATTAGAGCATTTTGGCAAAAATTTTCGAACGTAAGTTATTTGTGGCTGTATAATGAATCAATTGTGAAAAAAAAGTGAACAGTTTGAAGGTTCTGTTGCGGAAAAAATGACAATTTTGTTGTGCACGGCCATTGGTACACTTGATTTTTGAATGTTTCTATTGCCGCGCACGGGAAGTCTTCTAGTATTTATCAGCACTTAAACGTAGAAAAATTCTTCGAAAGTTCACAAAGGTTGCATAAGATTCACAGGCAAGCTTTCCTATCAATGTTTTCCATCATATAACCTGCTGAAATAACACAATTTTTAGAAACAATATCAGAAGAAACGATTATCTGATGAAAATGGCTACAAAGTGTTGGAAATTTGAGGTAAGATAACGATTCGGATGTGTTTAGTTTTAGTTGGTCAATTTCCCCGTGGATTTTCAGACAGCTCGCCGAATGTTTGTTGATTTATCGAAATCGTAACCGAAAACATTGTTCCAAAACATCTTCCGGCAAAATAATGCTCTGTAAAAATGGCGTCTGAGCACCAGACTAGTTTCACAAACAATGGAAACCAATCGGTGTTTGATGTGTGAATCACAAAAAGCCTTACCTGAGAATGTTCACAATGAGCCTGAGAGCCATGTAAACAACATTTTAAACTGTTTGGATACCTTATTTACTTTTGAAACCCTTATTAAGACGTGCGCGGCCATTGGTACACTTGTGAGCGGCGATTGGAACAAGCAACATATGCGTGCGCGGCTATTGGTACACCGACACTTATTACAAAATCCCGTTTTTTGTGTCGTTGCAATGAAAAATTTCTCGCTTTTAAATTTTTCCCTTAAAGTACGTAAGTTTTACTACATGTCAGTGCTTTTCTTTCCAGAATCGCACAAAACATAATTTTTGTACGGCACAAAGAACATCCATCATAGCTTAAATGCGCGGCCATTGGTGCTTTCACGGTACTCTTGGAGAAGTTTGGTTTTTATCAAATCTCCTGTAATAACTACGCCTGAATTTTCAAGGGCCATGATCATTGGCCGATATACATCCGGGAGTCCGGCCAGCAGGATCATGCCTATCCAAAGTTCCGGGAGCTTGAAACCTACGCTGTTGAGCTGGTTCGATGTCGAGATCACCTGGTTTACGTACTCTTCCATACTGCCACAGGATTCCAAGTCGGATTTGATGAGTTTGTGTAACAAACCGACTTGTCTCGTCAGTCCCTTTTCTTCGAAAGCCTTCTCCAGTTACTCCCACGCCGACCGCGCGGTTTCCGCATCTTCAATGTGCACGTACAAGATCGGATCCAACAACAATATCAGCTTCAGCTTGGCACGAAGATCGGCTTTTTCGTCCACCTCCTCGAATGTTCCATCCGGGTTCGGTGTGGGTTTAATAGCATCCCACAATCCTTCGAGTTGTAGAAACGTCTTCGTCGCGAATTTCCACGATGACCAATTGGCTCGGCCAGTTAATCGCTCAATCGACGGTAACGAAGTACTTGATCTTGACGAATTTTCCATTTCGTGAGCGATAGGCCCATAACCTATCAGCAGAGCTTAAGAAAAACTACTTGTTCTGATGGTGGTTAATAAGAAACTAATTTATTAACAAGAAAAAACGTATTTGCTAGATATTCAAGGCTTGCTAATCTCTGATTCCAACAGTAAGATTTTGTTTCATGGTCTGAATGTCACATGGTCGATTATGTTGCATGGTCAGATTATGTTGCATGACCGGATTATATCGCATGATCAGATAATGTTGCATGATCTGATTATGTCACATGGTCGATTATATTGCATGATCGGATTATGCCACATGGTCGACCTTGTTGCGTGGTCAGATTATGTCACAAGATCGATTATGTTGCATGGTCCGATTATGTCACATGGTCGATTATGTTTCAGGGTCAAATTATGTTGCATGGTTGGATTTTGTCACATGGCCGATTATGTTGCATGGTCGGATTTTGTCACATGGTCGATAATATTGCATGGTTGAATTATTTCACATGGTCCGATTATGTCACATGGACTGATAATAATGCTTGCTCGGATTATGTCTCATGATAAGATTATGTCACATCGTTAAATTCTTTTATATGGTTGAAATTAGTCAGTCAGATATTGCCATTTTGACACTGTCACATGTTGATCATTACGTGAATACACCATAAGTAATTCTTTTTTTTTTGCCTTGAGAGCATTGGATATGAAAGCTTAAAAAACATCTGAAAAGCATAAATCTGATCAAAAAAGCTCAAATCTGAATCCAAACATAGTAATCATAGTCCTCCATTCTGCTGGTGCACTTAAAGAGTTCAACATAAACCGAACATTTGCCGATAATTTCATCTTACAATCAGCCGAAAAGCTGGGAAATTTTGCTGGTAGCTATCCGGGGTTGTGTCTATTAGCTGTGCGTTTCCTTTTTGGAACGTTGCCGTTGGTATTAACATCAGTGTTTCTGACGCGATCTGATGAAGATTTTTGTGATGTTTTCAATATGGTGTGAGTACTCACCTAAATACGTTGAACGGGTTCCGCCGTTTTATGAACGACGCCAATCGCTAGACAGTGAATTCCACCGCCGGTTGTTTTCTTGGATGGAAGTCCTAAGAATGGTTTGTGGTGAGGATTGCCTCGAAGACGCGTTCGAAGTTCGTCCAGGATTGGCCATGCATTGTGCCGTGACTTTCTGTAATGTTGAGCAGAGAATAAATCCCAGAACCGGTGAGCCTAGTTCAACAATTATAATTAGGTATACGCCGCACAATCAACACATTGGATTCCGAGAGAGTAAATTTAATGTTCTAAGTTAGAACTTCTAACTGTTTATCAAGTCCTCATTAAAAAAAATGTATAAAAAATTTCGAAGATAAGCAAACAACACACGAATTACCTTACAAGCTAGCATATTTATATTTCAGCTTAGGTCAAGTCAAATGTTCTTTCCAGCCAACTCAACTCAATGGTTCAGTTCACAAAATTCATAGTAGATAGTAGTTGATTCCTTACGATATCCTTCGCGCTTTGAAGGGGTAGAAGACAGAGTCAATAGGTAGGTAGGTAGGTATATTGAGTGCTTTTGTCGGACACAATTCGACAAAAGCCAAAAATGTTTCTTGCATGTTTGGTTGGGTAGAGAAAAGGGGGATGTCCAATACCAGATGATGGGTAGCAGCAATTCTTGACTCGAAATTCACCTCGCTAAGTAACCTAGCAGAGGTGCTCGCTTTTATGTGTCACTTTTCCACAGTTTTATCGTTTTGTCGTTTTCGAGCGCCGCTGAAGCGATAATGTTCTCGGTCGGATGGCATGCGGTACAGAGCACCGTATCCGTGTGGCCCTGTAGACATTGGACGATTTCCTTGCTCTGCAGGTTCCAGATGTACACCATGTTGTCCTCGCTGCCGGAAACGATCCACTGCGGACGGGGAATGATGTTAATTTTGATATTAAAATATTAAAAAAGCTTAAATTACCTTTCCTCCGGTAACGGAAAAATTAGCAAAGATGCAATACTTTTCATTTTTATGGCCGGTGTACGTTTTCAAACATTTACCCTTGGAGTAGTCCCACAATTTCAGGGTGTTGTCTAAGGTGGCCGCCAAAATATACTTTCCATTGGGGGAGAATTTGACGAACGATACCGGAGGGTTGTCGTCATCGATCAACGTCTTCAAACACTGCCCACTGGCCGTGTCCCAGATACGACACAACCCATCATAGCTGGAAGAAACAATCAGGGATCCGTCCCGATTGAAGTGGACCGCCGAAACGGGATCCGAATGGGCCGGCAGCGTCTTCAGGCATTTGCCGGTCCGGACGTCCCAGATCCGCACCGACTCGTCGAACGATCCCGAAACGATCAGATTACTCTGCGGGTTGAAGTTGCAGCAGAACACATAGTTGGTGTGGCCCTTCAACGTTTTCAGACACTTGCCGGAGCTGAGTTCCCATATTTTGAGTGTCTTGTCATCGCTGGCCGTTACGAGGAGCCGACTATCGCTAGACCAGGCCACGTCACTGATGCCGAGCTTATGGCCGGAGATGGTCTTCTCGAATTTGCCATCGTAGGCGCCCCAGATTTTGATCAGCTTGTCGGCCGCTGGAAAAAAAGTTGAACGATTAACGTAATTGCTTATATTAGGCGTGTTATCAAATGTACTAAAACTATTTCCTTTAAGTTTTGGTAACTAATTTAAATAACCAATTTTGAAAACTGAGACTAGTGACCGATTTTGGCCATTATTTTGGCGCATTCAACTTACAGGAACTGGCCAACCATTCGCCATTGGGACTGAATTTGACCGCCGAAACTGCCTTGGTGTGACCGGCCAGCGTAAACTTGAGGGTGTAGTTGGGTTTCTAGAATTCCGACGAAAAGGGGAAGGAAGAGAAAAAAAAACAACAGAGCATAAAAAACGCATCCAAATGGCCAACTTTGAAACCAACCACCGAAAGTGACTGCCGGTTCTGGTTGCTGGGCGGGGCATGCTGGCTCTGGGACTGGGGAGGCGGGGCATTCTGCTGGATCGGCGTCGGGATGTGGATCGGATGGCCACCGTGGCTAACCGGTCCACCGATTGGAACCATCATCCGGTACTCCTCGCGGCCGAAAATTGTTTTTGCTTGTTATTTTCTTCCGGGGTCGTTCGGAATATTTGTGGCTGTTGGTGTTGATGTTGTTCTCGCCTGCGGCTGTACGAGCAAAGCGGAGGCTGGAATTTTAAGTCTATTTAAACGCTCATTTACAAACTGTTGACTATTGAATTCTAGCGGAAGAGAACAAAAGAAGGATTATTAAGCGAAATACATACCGTTTTAAAATATTGAAGTCGTATTTTTCGGGAATTTAAATTTATTTCTAGAGCGAAAATGCAAACAAAATAATGCTTGGTTTCGCACTTTTTTCCCTTTGGAAACAAAGCGACGCCGCAGTTGATAAAAAAATTGAAGCGACGCCTTCGATAAATTCGCCACAAGGGTTGGATGCAGCAGTGCCAATTATACTGATTCGACTTTTTTACCATAATTCAAACTTAAACCTGCTGTAATTAAAAATATTATATATTTTTACAGAACTAGCCGCCAGAACTGACTAGCATCAATCTCATAAAAAATCCTAGAATCTATGTAGAAGGGGCCATGTCTTATTTTAAAATCAACCACGTTACATTTTGCTATTTTTGCCCAAAATTTATCTTGTAGAAAATTTCATCTTTTCGTGTTTTTTTTTCATTTTTGTCATTTTTTTCATGTTTGTCATTTTGGTCATTTTTGACATTTTACTCCTTTCTGTTAATGTTGAAGTTGTTTTTATCAATTTTGTTCATCCTGCATTTCTTTGTCATTCGGACTTCAAAATTGTTATACATAAATGCATCAATATTAATTGTAATTCAGATTTCAATTGGGTCAAATGGATTCTGTGCAGACCTGTCCGGAGCTCCGAAGCTCGGAAGCAGCACCAGTGGATCACCGGATCGCTAACTGCAGCGGGAACGGCACGCACTACTCAGCTTGGTAATTGCTCGCCGACTGGCTGACTTGCTGCACGCTTGTGTGAGAAGGCGCGATATCCGTTTTGTCCATTCACATGGAGAGAATGTATGATGTACCTATACATTCATTCGTGCGCCAAACAGATTCCAGAATATTCGGGTTAAAAACTGTGAATGAAACTGCCGAAAATTTTACCATCGAAATCATAAATCATGGAAAATTTCATAACAGTCGTTTTTAGATCCCTAAAAGGAAGGTTCCCTGTCTACGTGGTTTTTTTTTTGGAAAAAAGTGATATTATGAGAAAACAATGCTTTGGATATTTGGACTTGAGATGATTAATTTGCATTGAAAGTTGAATTTCAGAGCAGGCGCATATGCAATATTTTCATTTTAGATTTTATTAGTATTGTTGGCAGCCCTGCTAGGTTCCCATGTGGCAAAATGAGCAAAATCCATACACGACTAACATCTCTTTTCAAGCGAAAGTCGCCATCTCGGGCGAATGCCGCTCTTTTGGAGCGAAATTCGCTCTCATTTTTTCTCGCGTCTTTTTGTTTTGCGCTCCCGTTTGCGGTTTTTAGAAGCTCAAAAGAAGTTCAACCCTCGACGAGATTGGACGTGTTCGAAGAATCGTATTGTGCTGTATCGCGAATCGGAAACACGAGGAATCGAGTCCATTTTCGTTGAACGGTGTTATTTTGGAAATTAAGTACCGAAAAGACTAGTAATTTACTACCTAAAGCAGAAAGAATAGTTCTCGGTGGAAAATAAGTTTAACGCGTGCAAGTGTATGATTAAAGTTCATCGGTAGAAAGTGATTCATAGCAGCAGCAAAATTTGCTTTTCTCGAAAGGTAAGAATGATTTCACAACAGGAGAGCCATCTTCGAAATCTATATTTGGAAGAAAAACAATCTGCGTGACCATCCCGGAATTGCGCTCCAAAAATAGATTTTTTGTATTTTTTTTTTCAGAATTTTGCTCGGAAAGGTTAGAACTGAAAAAAACGGGAGTTCTGTTTTTTTTCACAGCCTGCTTTTCTGGTACGAAATTTGCATTTACGATTGTTGCTTTTCTTTCTTTTCCAAACCAGATTTCCGCCGCCATTTTTCTTTTGACATTGTTGGTTGCGGACTGAATTAATTAATAGCAAACTATTGGGAAGAATCTCCCGTTATTTGGATCTCGAAAACCATAAAGATAAGGAGACAGAAACAGTTAAAAACCTAGAATCCTGAAACAGGTTTCCGATCGGTCACCGACATCAACATCAGGCAGGCAGTCGTCACACAAGCCATGAATTCGATCAGCAAAATTCACTTCAACAGTTCGACCGGGCTGTCGTTGAATGACCGATTTACCTACATCAGCAAGGTGGCTCCACCGGAAAAATCTGTTGGCGGAGGAGGAGGAGGAGGTTCATCGTACATGCGAAAACGGTCCAACTCGGTCGATTCGTACGGAGGTGGCCGGATTGCTCCCGGAACCGGAAGCCGCGGTTCGTTGGCCAATCGGCAGCTGGTCAGTCAGCTGGATCGGCGACACGTTAGCCAGAGGACGCCGTTGGCTTTGCGAAATGTGAGTTGCTTGCTGCTGTTTTTTTTTATTGCTTATTGCTTCTTTGTTTTCGTTTCAACCTATTCGAAGGGGGGTTGAATTTGCATCTGGGTCGCTGAACTGTGCTGGAATTTATTTTTTGCTTGTTCCTGAGGTGCCATATTTTCATATGCTTTTTGGGGCGTTCTTTTGAGATTAGATATTTTATATTCGTCTAGAAATACTTCTAGATCGAAGTCTACCTGTTCCTTAAAAACCTTTTGATTTGTGCTTATTCTAAATCTTAATACATACTGCGTACAATAAATTCTCGGATCCCATCTGGATAACTTTTCTAAAATAATCACAGAGATGGATTATATTTTTTGCAGTCAATAATTATAAATTCTTTTTTATTTTATTTTTTATTTTTTGTCTAATTGGTTAAATGTTCAGGTTTTTGGCACTGAATTTCTTGTTGCTATCCAACATTTCTTTGATTTGACGAAATTCCAATTCCAATGCAAGCCTCTATAAAAGAGTTTTCTGGCATTTAAATTAAAATTAGGTTCTATACTCAGATTGAATGTTTCAAGGTCTAGAATTCCATTTTTTTTATAATCGAATATGCAAGGTTAAAATTCAAGATCTTTAAAAAAAACATTCAAAATTTGATAAAAGTTAAGTTCAAAAATGAAGATTTTGAATTAAGGTTCGTTCTTTTGTTAAACATGGTCATCGTTTTTAAATTGAAATTTTATGAATTTGTCAATTACTTCTTAATTTTTTTGTATGTTAACTTCTCTTATTTCAAAGTTTGTCTCAGTGTTGTCCTAATTTATCACATCTCAATTTTGTCTCAACAATTCTTTCCATATTTGTTCTGAGTTGTGGCATAATTTTGTCACAGTTGTGTCTTCGTTTGGTCTCAGTTTTGTTTAAATTTTGCCCCAATGTTGTCCCAATTTTGCTACAATGTTGAAACGAATATGTTTAAATTTGGTCTCTATTTCGTCTCAATTATGTTTCTAAACTTGTGACATTTTTGGCTCGAATTTTGACTAAATTTTATCAGAATCTCGATTGTGTCTCAAATGTATTTCAATTTTGTTTCTATTTTTTTTCACAATTCTGTTCGAAAGAATACTAAACAAATCAAAGTTCCTTCTTGAGAAACTAGAATTCGTAAGAACAACTCTCAATTCTTCAAAATCGTTTGAAAAAGTTATGGATACTTGATAATCATTTTGATTATTAGCGAAGGCATAATGTTAGTTATGTAAAATAGTGTTCAATTGTAAAGTTTCATCTTTTTAGTCCATTTTATGAGCCTGCTTAACCAATATTTGAGGAGCTGTCTCCCAAAAAGTGTTTAATTAAGAGTTAACTTGTTTTTTTGTCAACAATTTCGTTCAGTTCGAAGTTCTTTCTGTGAGCTCCTTTAATTACGGCAAGACAGTTTTGATTTGCACGAACTTTGCTAAGTTTTGTTAGAAATATTAATGATTTGCTAAGACATTTGATACCTTACATTTGAAAAGAGCCACCCCTTATTCGACAAGCCATCATCATTTTTCCTTTAATTTATGTTAATGGAAAGTTTCTGTTTGTCTTTCGTTCCATAGCTGAAGTTCTTTGCCAGTCAACTAGCATTGGATTTGCCCTTCAAAAGAAGTAGCATAACCTTTGTAAGGCCAACATAAGTTCATTTAGTTTACCCAAAAAGTCACGTACCTACTCTTTCTCCATAACATTGTGAAATTTCTGACTACACGACCTCTTGACTGCTTGTTTAGAGTCATTTCTTGGAAGTATTGTGCCATTCAAACGAAATGGAATACTGACAATTTGCTCCTCTGAATATTTCTTTACGTTCCTGCTTTTGATTTTTCAACTTGTCAAGTTTTACACCTCTCGGAATGTAGTTTTACTAACTTAATAAGATCGCCGTCAAATTGGCATTAACAGCTGTCGATGTTTTACAAAATGTCGAAAGAAGTGCTGTCTGTCAGCCGTGTTAACAAATTACATTGTGGCTTGGCACCTTCAGGAACCTCCCGCGATATCAAATCATAGGCCGCCGTTATAATTTAAATTTTACTAACATTGTTTCCGTTCTTTTTTTTTGCTTTTTGTCGTTTTCAAACCAACAGCGAAACATCCGTTCCGGGCGGCAGCGCTTGAACCGAAACTTTGCCGCCCGCAATCAGTTACGTCGAGCAGCCGGCAATACCCTGAACCTTTCGGGAGGATCCCGCCGGTTGCAGCGCTCCAACAGCCTGTCGGACATTGCCACGTAAGTACCTTTGCTAGAGTTTTTTTTAACCTGTTTGGGATTTCATTGGGTATAACGTTATTCCTTGAAATTAAAGTCATTGCCATTCGTTTTCGATGAGGGATGAGAAAATCTGGTTGAAAAAAGTTTTCAACTGGGTCGCGTTGATGATTTACAAGGATACATAAAAAACGAGGAAAAAAAGATCGGTATCAGAAAAGCAGTCAACGGAGTGGGTCCCGTCAAATTTGTTGACTGATACATTGTTACCGAACAGAAATATTCGTTGGTTCCTGGTGCGGATTCTTTATGGCGCTGGAATATTCAAAAGTTTCGTCAAACCAGAATCTCAGACTATTTGGGGAAATTTATTGCCTTTGGATGTCGTTCCCGTCGTAGAATATATCGGCAGGAGGAGGAGTGGCTTGTCGTGGTGTGGCACTAAATGATTGCATGTCTGGATCGTTAGGAATTCCTATCGGTTCAGCTCATGCAAATCTAGGGTTGTAGTTCATCGACTATAAAGCGTCCGATTTAATACACTATGCTTTAGCAACCTGAAGAAGAATACTCATCAATTTGAGTTTTTTATTGCTATAATTTGTTTGAATTGCTGCCCACACATGAATCATGTGGATAACGGATCAGACACTATTAAAAATCCTGATGTTGGACATAAACTTTCCAGTCCAGTTATGTTACGGAATCGAAGCGTGTGAATATTTCTAAATTCTAATATAACGGTTCAAAAAGTAAGCAGTCATCTGGGTTACCGAAGTTGTTTTGCATGCCCAAAATATCCGATATGGTGCCCCTATCAGCAGTGCTTATTGTTAGTTCCTTCCGAACGTCCAAAGCGTGTTGACAAAACAAATTTTCGGTGGAGTTGCATCCGCGCAAGCACGGAGGTGTTGTTCAGTAAACAAAGTTGCAGGTTACAACAGCCGTTGGCAACGTAGGACATATTATTTTTTTTTTTTTTTTTTTTTTAAATTTTTTATTGGCTTTACCTCTATAACATAACCGGCCAAGTGTTGATTACTGTTCTACTTACATGTCTATTTCACATTCAATTACAAAATTAGCTATCGTTTTATATAATTCAATGTCTTTCTTTTTTAGTATCAAATGAATATCGGGTGGAATTCCTTTTTTCATTAAAATTCGCCAAATAGGTCTACGAAGATTTTCAAATCTGCTGCATGCGAAGATAATGTGATCAGGATCTGCGATGGATTCGCCACAACTACACGTAGCATCCAATAGGATACCATTCCTAGTGAGATGAGCAGGGAGTCGTGAATGATTTGATATTAATTTGGAAAGGATTACAATTTGTCTGCGGTTGAGATCCAAGCTACTAAACCATGGTTGGAGCGAAACGTTAGAGATGATGCTGTGACAGAAACGTCCTTTAGTTCCTGAATTCCATTTTGCTTGCCATTTGTGCATTGTTGTACGCCGAATCGGAAACTGGATGTCGAATGATGTTAAAATATAATCTGCTGTACCACCATTGATGCACGCACTTTTCGCCTCTTGATCTGCCAACTCGTTCATTGGAATACCTCTGTGAGACGGAACCCATATCAGATGGATTTCGTACCCCATTCTTTGACCTTCAAGAATGGATTCTTTTATATCGTACCAAGCAACGGGATATTTTTGATTGATGTTGATTTTTTGCAGGCTCGTGAGACAACTCAAACTATCGGATAGAATAATATACTGAGCAACAGGAAGACTTACGATCATTTTCGCAGCATGCCTGATTGCCAGAAGCTCTGCCATATAAACGGATGCTTTACTGTCGAGTTTGATCCCTTCTGCAGGTGTTCCAAAGTTATTTACCACAGCATAACCTGTGCCTTGAATATCTTTCGACCCGTCAGTTGCCAAGATTTTCGCGTTGGCATACACTTCCAAGAGATAGTTTGACACCAAATCAGCTGCCGATGAGTTCTGGTGTTCTAAACATAACCGTTTAACAGTGAGATCAATGGATATTTTTGTTCTTACAACTTCACGGTTGAACATGTAGCATGGGAGATTATTTAGAGGCTGTTCAAGTGGAATGAATTCGTTAAGCATTCTTGTTGCGCGGTGTATTCCCGTAGCCACTAAGCCACCGTCCAAGATCGGTCTGGAATATTGTCGATGCCAAGAAAGGAGTGACGCTCTTTTATTTACAAAACGCATGACCGCAAGTTCTCTTCTTTGTTGCAGCGGAATAATACCAGCCATCACTTCGAGTGAACCTGTGTGGGTGGTTTTTGTGGAGCCCAAACAGATTCGAATTCCTGCCCATTGTAGTCTATCCAAAATAATGGCTTCTTTTTGTGATAACTCCGTCATAAATATGGAACCGTATTCCAATATTGATCTCACACATGACTTAAAAATAACTAACAATGCTGCTGGATGTGCTCCCCATAACTGGCCCGATATGCTTCGTAAAAAGTTAAGATACGGAGCTGTACGTTTCTGTACCTCTCTAATATGACACGACCACGACAGATTTCGTGTGAGGTACATGCCGAGTAACCTCAGGGATCTGACGTATTCCAAAGTGCAACCGCCGATATTTATTTCTGGAGGATTATCGCATTGTTGTGTCGAGATCAGGAGGCACTTACATTTCGTCGGCGAAAGTTCTAACCCAAGGTCGAAAATATTTTCCACAACTATATCCACTGCCCTTTGGAGAGATTCGCAACTATGCTCCAGTGAGGTTCCTCTTACAGCAATTGTTGTGTCATCGGCGTAATTTACGGTTATCACATCAGGAGGGACACTGTTGATCAATCCACTGATCACAACATTAAAGCATAACGGACTTAGTGGAGATCCCTGAGGAAGGCCTTTCCACGTTGTCCTAGATATTGAATCTAATCCACTCGAAATGCACAAATTCCTTTCTTCAAACAGATGGAAGATACTTTTTACTAGACATTCAGGGACTGTTAATGAGCGTAATTCGCGGACCAGAACATTAATTTCCACGTTGTCGTAGGCGGCTTTGATATCGAGGCTACATATCACCACATGCTCTCTTCTTTTCAAAGCTAAGGAAGCTTCGTTAATCAGTGGAAACAACGCATCCATTGTTCCTCGTCCTTTCCTAAAACCGTTGATAGCTGAAGGGAACAGGTTGTTGTTTTCGATGAAATGTTCTAGTCGATCTTTGATTATGAGTTCATACACTTTGCGAAAACATGAAGCTAACGCGATTGGACGAACAGCAGAAGGAGAAATCGGATCATGGCCACTTTTAGGAATCGGTACAATTTTATAGGTTTTCCAGCTTTCCGGAATTCTTCCTGAAGCAAAAATTTGGCAATAGATTATTCGCAACTGACTAAGCGCCGCCCATGGGAGACGATTTATGACGGAATATGGAACACCATCCAAACCAGGAGCCGAATCTTTACCGGTTTTCAAAACAGCTTGAATATCCGATACTGAGAATGGAAAACCAGTTTGAGAGCAACACGAACATTGTAGAAAAACCGGGGGTGGATTTTTGGCAGATGAGGGAGCCAACTTGTCCAAAACATCGTTGGCCAAATTGTCCGAAATTCTGATGTTTTTTGATGGCTCTCCGCGTCCTTTGAACCTTCTGGCCATCCTCCATAAGGTTGTGAGGGACGTAGAACTATCACAGCTATCACAAAAATGTTGCCAACTTTTCCTCTTCTTCTCGCGTACCAAATTTCTGAACCTTCGTTCTGTATTAGCGTACCCTTCGTAAGCTTCGGTTGACAGTTCCCGTTTCCAAGCGCGGAAAGCAACTCTGGTGGCTTTCTTCGCTTCTGTTAGCTCTTCGTCCCAATAGGGTTGCGGTATTCGGCGGGTGTGGTTCGAGTTTACTGATGGGCAGGACCTGCGCAGTGCTTGCCAAATCAGCTCAAAGAAGACATCAAAGCTATCCGGTTCTCCATTTTCGACGAATGATTCCTCGAGGCTTCCGGCAAAACGTTCCCAGTCGATTTTTCGAACATTAATTCCAGAGTAGAATTTCATCGCGCATGTAGTACTCGAATGAAAAACTATCGGAAAATGATCGCTTCCATTTGGTGAATCCAAAACCTCCCAGTCGAAGCACAAACTAAGGCTCGAAGAAACCAGCGTGACATCAATTGCGCCCCACGACCGGTTTACATCAAACCTAGTTGGCTGACCGTTGTTGAGAATGACGAGATGAGATGTTTCGATGGCTTGATGAAGACGGTCTCCACGTATGTTTCCATGCTCGCTTCCCCATAGGTGATGTTTTGCGTTAAAGTCTCCTCCAATGATGCACGGTTTCGGAACGGTTGATAAAAAATTTTCAAACTGAGTCTGCGATATGTTGGCTTGCGGGTGTATGTACACAGATACAATAGTGATCAACCCGGAGATGTATTTGATCTGGCAGGCAACGGCTTGAATATCCGCTGGCAGTGCAATAGGAAATGCTACGGGATTTAGTTCTGAACGAATCGCGATGGCTACGCCCATCGAGTTTCGTCTGTGATCTTTACGAAACATGGTGTGCTGCGGTAGATTAAAGTTTGTGTGACTGTCGAGATGTGTTTCACTCAAAAGCGAAATATTGATATTATGTGTATTTATGAGCTGGATTAAGGATGAGCGTTTACTATTTATCCCTCTACAATTCCATTGTAGACATTGCAGAGGAACGGTGGTTGTTAAAGTGCTTGGTGTGGTCTTTTTCATAATCTGAGATTAGCAAAATAGCCTTTCATTTTATCACTAACAACATCTGAAATTCTCTCCAAAACCATTTGCTGGATTTTTTGTCGAGTTTCAATATCTTCCTCAGGAACTTCCAGAGCATCTGCAACGATATCGATGACCTCAGTAGATTCAATCGTCGATCGGATCGAATCGCAAACCCCGTCAGAAATGTTAACTTCAAGTTGGGGAAGCTCATCGTCCGAATCGACATTATAACGACGTTTGCTGGAAGGATTAGATCCATTCTTGTCAACATTATTTGTTTGGCAAGCTACTGCCACGGTGGATATTGTTGTTGGTTGAGAGATGATAGGTAGTGAGTTTGATGAATCATTTGAATTTGTTCCACAAAACCAATCGACACGTCCTTGTGAAAAAGTGTCACGCCGCTCTTTATCGGTTTTCTTTTTTTGAATTATTTTCGGACATAGCTTGTGATCATTGGCCCGATGGGAGCCTAAACAGTTAACGCACTGTGGCTCACTATTTTCACACGCATGATCTTCGCCGCCCACTTGATCCAAGCACTGATTGCAGCGTTTAGCACTCTTGCATCCTTTTTTGTCATGTCCCAAGCGCCAGCAGTTACCACACTGGCGGACAGGATAAATGTATTGCTTAACAGCATAAAGCACTCTATTTAACTCGATGTGAGTAGGTAAATTCTGCCCAGCGAAAGTAAAAATCACCGTAAACAGGGCTTCCTCTTTATCATCAGCCAATTTTCTAAGCACACGACGAGCATGAACTATCTCCGGGTTATCAACTTGATTCGACTTGCGTTTATCGTAAGCATTAGCAAACTTCAATTCTTCATCACAAATATCCGGCTCAATATAGGCTACCCCCAGACACTCCACCAGCCGTTGGGGGATAAAAAAACGCACTTCATTTGAGGTACCGATGCCTGCTATTTCATTAGCAGCATCCCTCGATCGCATCAAAATTTTCATTTTGGTTTTAGAAACCGGCATAGCACGAATAAAATCGTCACCAAATTTCTTCACCAGACTTTTAGCAATCTTCGCAGCAGATATATTCCCGACATTTGTTTCAGCCATAACGAGATATGGCCCAGCATAATTTTCGTGATATTTCCGTACTCGAACTTCATTTTTCGATGACCTTGGTGTATCGTTGTGGGTCATTGCACCGCTCGACAATAGAGTGTGGAAGGAGAGAAGAAAAATAAATTAGATTTCAATTCAGCTCACACACACGATGTGCAACGTACCGTAGGACATATTAATCGATACCAAGCTTTTGTCTTGTTTGCTGATAGTGTTTAGTTTTATTAGCAGGATGATGAAACAAGAGTGGGGAATCAATTGTTATCAACCACATTTTTCCCCGTATTCAAATCATCAGCTAATGTACTCACAAAGGTAAGACTTGAAATTTCTTTAAGGCTTTAAAGTCAAAGTTGTATAAGTAAATTTACATGAAGTAGGCTGTTTTGTCTGAACTAAATCTGAAGATGTTTTGGGGAACCTTCGAACATTTGTTTCTTATTTTTAAATGAGATGCCGAGCTTCGAATGTAAGAAACTGATGTTACTACTTTACATGTAAAATGTATCAGCAAGGGAATATTGATTTTATAGAATAATACTTAAGGTAAGTTTTCGGATCACTAAAGGATTAACACCACGATTAGATTGTCTCCGGTTAGACGGCTAAAATACGAATGGCTTTATTCCATTTCGTCTTTTCAGATCTTTCGTGCTTCGAACATTGTTTACACGAAAGCTTCAACTTCGAAGATTCATTTATACATTGCAGAACGCAAGTATCAATATATGACAACATGGAGTGAAATATTAACAGATTTAGAAATCAGGTGCAAAAACTAGTGGTGTAACGTAGTGGTATAAAAATGTGAAATAAACTCTTGTTACCAGTGAATAATGACTGTTGATTAGATTTATTCGATTTGGAGTCATTTTCCAATTCGGTATCGATTTTTCAAAAGGGCGTATGCGTCAAATGTGAACAAATCGAGTTATCAGCTGGGTGAAAAAGTACGTGGGGAGACCTTCATTTTGCACCTACTCACTTGATGGATTAATGATTTGTGTTCGATACAAAACAATATTATTTTTGCTGGGCGCTTATGGAGCGGTCAAACTTTAACGCGATTTTCTCGAAACAGCAATGTTGGCTCATTGGCCCTTTACTAAAATCGATACCGAATTTTGGTTTTGATTCAAAACTCATCCATGGTTTTTAGCAGAATTTCAAAGTAAATTTTTAAACAAACAAATTTTTAAGTTTTGGGTTTGTACGAGAAAATTAAAAATTTGGCGATGACAAAAAGAAATGATTTTTCTTTCTTTTATGGAACCAAGCCCTCTTATTATTTTTTTGTGCCAATTTATAAGCTGTCTATAGGAAAATTTCTGCTGAACAGCTTTGTCGAAAAACTTAAAACACTATTTCTGCCTAGCGAGTTGTAATGTGAAATATTGGGTTTGGTTACTAGCACATTTTCGCTACAGTGCCAGGTGCCTACTGTCGTAAACTTAGGGCTGGTCCTCGTTCCCTTGCCGTCTTCAAGTTGCTGCTTTTCCACTGCTCCGTGATCTTCTCACTACGAAATCCGAATTTAGAATGGCCGTAAAGCACGAGTGCTGTTCTTTTTATAGGCAATATGTCCACGCGTTCGCCTACAATCAAAGTAGTCCGTTTTTGCAATTATCTCATATTCTTTGTCCGTCAGTCAGTGATGCATATTTGAGACATCATGAACTGTTGGTTTTCTCTCTTTTTCTTGTCTCATATGTATCCTACAATACTTCCCTTCTGTACTCTTCTAAATATCATATCTCCAATTCTTAATAATTCGTACAGTATTATTTACTAAAACTTACTCTTTTTGCTTTTTTTTTCTACTCTCGGAGTTTCAAACACAACGTCCTTTAATCTATTTAAATACTTGAATATACATTCTGTTGTTAAGCTTCAGATTCGATTTCCCTCCATCGTTTTCTCGAAAAAAAAGTCGTTCGCTTTTCCATCGAAAACCTTACAAGTTTCTCTTACTTGAAAAATAATTTGTCTCTACCTTCTAGCTTTCTCTACTAACACAATTGTTCTGCTGCTACTACTTCATCGGAGACGGAGAAAAAATCGGCCGAAGAAATAATATTCCGTTTTTCAATACTGTGAGTCGTTCATCTTTCCATCAACAAAGAGTGTTTGCTCATACTTTTTTCTTAATTCGAACTATACTTCAAGTCGTCCGTTTTTATTTTTGAGAAAAAACGCCTACCTCACTTCTGCTTTTACTTCTCTAGAACGTCAAAATATTCTAAGGTTCTTCCTTTTTCTCAGAGCTCTTCCACTGTCGTCCGCTTTCCCATCGGAGACTTATCAGAATTTTTGCTTTTCCTCATTCTCGCTTGAGAAATTTATTTCCTAGAGATTCTGCCTTTTCCATCAGAACTCTACATTCAATTTTTTCTAGAGTTTCTGCCTTTTCTATCACTGCCGTTGGAAGCATAATTGTCACATGTTACAAAAAGGCAAAGCGAGAAAAACGCAATTAAAGTTTCACCAAAACATTTTGCTGTTATCGCACAGTTTCGCAACTTTTGTTGACTTCAATGCCGTAGATCTCTAAAGTATACTCCTATCATATGAGCCTCGATCAAATTTTTCGAAAATGAACTGTTTTTTCAACGAAAATCCTTGTGTGACATTTATGCCGCGAAATTCTATGAATTGTCGAAAAATGGACGCATATTTGTCACACCACGAACATTTTCTCAGTAGTTGTTTGGTTTGGAATTTCGTGCGTGGCTCTTGTGTTTTATTCGTAAATGGAAGCTTAAATTGATAAAATCAGGTCTGAATCGGATTATTCGAAAGCGTTTATTATTTGGTGACAAACATGAAGTGTTTATCGGATTCAATCAATAAAACTGCACGGGGAGCCATTTGCGGCAGCTCACTCACGAAGCAACATTTTTTCAACAAACTGTCAGCTGCCGTGCTGAAAATGTCGCAACCGCAAGAGAAGCGATACCAGAAGAGGACAATCATTCCGTTTGAAATGAATACGGTCCTGGAACAAGTTCCGGATGAAGTTACTCTGGCGGCATACTTCGTAAACATTAAAAACAGACATCTCCGGTATTTTGCGAGGTGCGTCAAAATAAAAACTCAAAGCAAAGCCAAAGAAGAAATGGTCTGCCAAAACCACCGACAACCACTTATGGCCATCCTGGACAATTTTGGATTACAGTTCCACGTAGCCGGAAGAGTAATATTTGGCTAATGTTATGAAGTGGGTTTCGTTTGCATGCACTCTTCCAAGCGCCAGCAACGAACCCGAAGCAGTTTGCAGAGTTTTTCTTGCACAGACTGGGATGTCGCAAAAACAGTGACCCTTCCCCCTCGTTATATTTCCATGATCCCCTCGCGACTATCAAGGACACGTATGCCAAGTTTGGTGAAAATCTATTTAGACGTTCCGAAGTTATAATATTTACATTCTTTTATTGAGTGTGACAAATATGCGTCCAATCGTCTCAGTGTGACAGTTATGCGTCCATTTGTCCCAGTGTGACAAATTGACTTTGAATTTTTCTCGAAATTTCTAGAATAAACTTCATGTTTCGACAAAGAATTTCAATAATACGTATCAAATTATCACGATTGGCATCAAAAAGTCAAAAACGTCGAAATGTCACATGTGACAATTATGCGTCCAACGGCAGATCAGAACTCCAAACTTCGTCTTTCATACAGAAGTTTTTTTTTTCATCTAAACATCACTGTTTCCATTATCTGCAAAGACTGTAAAGACTCTTCCACTGTCTTCCGCTTTCCCATCGGAGACTGTCCAAAATTTTGGCTTCTCCTCATTCTCACTTAAGAACTTTATTTCCTAGAGTTTCTGCCTTTTCCATCAGAACTCTACATCAATTTTTATTCTAGAGTTTCTGCCTTTTCTATCAGAACTCCAAACTTCGTCTTTCCTACCGAAGTTTTTTTTCATGTACACATTACTGTTTCCATTATCTGTAAAGAATTTCGCCTTTCCTATCGAAATTCAATCGTTTCCACACCCTCATTGAATTAATGTGCTCAAACTGAAAAGTTTGAAACATAACTCAATATTCAGAAAAGATTTAAACTCTTTATTTTATGAATTTGCAATCCATCTAGTAGATTCGAAGCTGCTACCGACAGCGCCATTGTCGTAAACTTAGGGCTGGTCCTCGTTCCCTTGCCGTCTTCAAGTTGCTGCTTTTCCACTGCTCCGTGATCTTCTCACTACGAAATCCGAATTTAGAATCGCCATAAAGCACGAGTGCTGTTCTTTTTATAGGCAATATGTCCACGCGTTCGCCTACAATCAAAGTAGTCCGTTTTTGCAATTATCTCATATTCTTTGTCCGTCAGTCAGTGATGCATATTTGAGACATCATGAACTGTTGGTTTTCTCTCTTTTTCTTGTCTCATATGTATCCTACACCTACTTGATCTACGCGTTGCAGACGAACGTTCTAAAACTATCAGTCCCTCTCGGATGTGTTCCAGTTACCATTCCAAATAGTGATTTATCCAACAAGCGCGCATAACCATATCTAGAACTAGAACGACACACAAAGCTGGAAAGCGAAAGTTTGTTTTTTTTGACTGTCTCTCCCTCCTTGCATACTTTTTATTACCGATAATTTTGGAGGTGGAAACAGGTAAAAACTCAAAGGTATGAATGATGGATGACTTTGATGGCACCTTCTACAAGTACCGAGTGCTTGGAACTGGATTGACGAAGAAATAGAAAAAAAAAATGCCAAGTACCGTGACAGTTCAAGGTTATTTATGGCTCCGTTGCATGTTCCAGCCGGAGCGCCATCGTGATGCAATGATGATAGTATTAACGATGATAGCTCAACAATTTCCGCCCCCGCATTTGCTTTGTTTTGTGCAGGGTGAACTGTTATTTCGCCAATGATTGTAAGACTAGTCAAAATTTTTTTATTGTTTGTTCTAGGAAAATTCATACGAGTTGAGCCAAAAGTTAACAGTTAATAAAGATGAATGTTGAACAAGCAACATTAGTTCAAATTAATTTTTAACAACAAAAAAATCTTTACGATACATATTAAGAGTATTTAAACATTTGATAAAAAATACTAACCGTTTTCCTTTTTTCTTCTACTTGCAGGATGAATGCCGACTACGTGGAACGCCAGTCATTGCGTCGTTCAAATTCGCAGCTGAGCATTGCTTCCCGGTTGGGACGTGGCCGCAGTCGATCACGCGGACGTCCCATGCAGCGCTCGAATTCGTCGATGAATTTAGATCGAGGACGCTCCCGCGGACGTTCTCGGTCCCGTTCCCGTACCCGTATGCCACCGGCCCGTATGCCACCGGCTCGTTCCCGATCCCGTGGCAATCTGTCCAGGGTGGGATCCCGCGGATCCGGTTTGAATAATCTCAACGGAAATGGTAATGGTCGGTCGCGTTCGCGTGGCCGCATCCCATTGACCGGTAGACGGCCAGCCAGCCGTGCCGGTGCTGGCCGCGGAAATATGCGCTCCGGAAGTGTGAATGGCCGATTGGGCTTGAACCGCACCAACCGTCCGTTGCCCAATGGAGCCCGTGCTGGTCGCGGAGGACGTATTATCAAGCGAGGACCGAGGCGAGGAGCCTTAGTTGGTGGACAAGGTGGCCCCAGTGGCCGAGGAAGACCCGGACGCGCACTGCAGAGGTAATAATACCGGATTTAGGATGATTTGAAATTGTAACGAAACGGGTAGAATGAAAACCCTGATGGTGAAAGCACTAAAGCTCACAGATAACACGCTGTCATATAGCGGAGTCCATCATTTGGTGGTTGACCAATAGCCTCATAGAATTAGCTAAAACAGTCAAAATCCACAAGACTTGACATTTCTGGATCGATAGGTCTGGCCAAAAATAGAGGAAAAAAGACTCCTAGAATTGCGGGGCCCTTCGTAATATGCTCAACTTTAAGGTGGTCTCATTCTTGAAAGGATAAATTGTGGAGAAGAAAGATGAGGATGTGAAAGAAAGTGATCGCTCAGTAACCTTGTCATGGAGGAAAAATTTCGAACGGTGGAAACTTATTTCGCAAACGAAAAAAAAAAACAATTCCTGCAGAGAATTTCGAAGATGGATGGATGGATTCAGCACTAAGCTTCTTTCCCAATAATGGATTAATTCTTTTCAACCTTTACTATCGTACGCGCATTCAAACGTCAATCTAACCTAATTCGTGATTAAAGAAATGTACCAGAAGAGCTGAAAACCTGATGAAACAGCAGAATCCAACTATTTATATTAGTGTATTAATGAATCTTAACGATCGAACTATATCAACCTATCAATGAATGAACTTCAACAAACCATCGTCAATCAACCAAGCTCTCAACAACCTGGTTATCATAGCAGACGCAATTCTACACACGTGTCTTGCCCCGCCGAGCAAAACCGACAAAATCAAACATCTAGGTTACTGAACGAAAGCACCGACCCTTCCGAGTGGTCATCATCTTTTCCCACAAATCCCCAAGTTCGCCTGTTTTTTCGGGAAGGTGTTTTTCTTGTAGTTGTTCCCGCAGTGGTCGCACGTGGTCAACAAAACACAATAATTGGGAATCCTAGAACAGACAGAGTAGTGACAGCATACTGATGTCGCCCTTTTTGATGGGCGATACCTGTCCCTCGTAAACTAGACGCTGGCTGCGTTTGGTAATTGTATACACACAAAATGAGGTATGTTCGGTGACCATGTTGATTCGCCTTCCCGTGGATCACATCAGGTACGCTAATCTGGTATGGTCGCAGTGGCAGTTCGCACACCCCACTCTCCCCCTTTGATGGATGCCCGGTGTAGGAAGATGCATTCGCCCAGACGGTTTGGTATACTTGGCAAAAATACGTTTGTTTCCTTTGCGTGTATCTCGACACACATTGCCCATCGTTCAGATAACACACGTAATCGAGTTTCTCTTTGTAGCTTCAAATCGTTGGTCTTGTGGAAACAAACAGGGACCGGGCTTAGCGATCGGAATAGGCACTAGAAACTGACAAGGAATTTTGAACATTAGAATGTTTTCCATCATCATCAAATCTATTGGAAATCTGGAAATATTTATTTATTTCAATTCGAAATGCATTTAATTCAAACATAGACTGCAAAATTACTAAATTAATTTAATTTTTTTCAAGTTTATCAATTCCTACAAAAACCAAATTAAAGTCGAATCGCTTTTACTCTCGTTTTGCTAGTTGCATCAGTAATATTTTTTTTCAATTATCGTCGTCATAAACCATGTTCATATTAACGAGAGTTTTGAAACTGCCTAATTTTAAACATTGTTCATAAAATTAAAAAAAAAAAACTTCGAATCATTTGAAAGTTACGAAATGCATTCATAAACATCAGCAGACTTTTACAATGAAAAGTTGAATCAGAATCGAACCCAAATAGCGGAATAGTCCCATCGATCTCCGATCCTAAGCCGGTCTTCCTTCGATTCTCATTACAGAGGTGGACCGAATGCCGGGGGAGCGGCAACCCGTCGTGGGCGATCCCGCACCAGAGGTCGCGCGGCTTCACAGAACCGTGCCCGCAGTGGCCAACGTCGCGGCCGTAATGGTTAGTTGAAACGCTCAACGCCTTTCCCATTTCCTGTACGATAGTTATTTTAATAATCGAATTCTCTTTTAGTCTCCCGTGGAAGACGCGCGTCGGCCCCAAACCCGAAGAGCAAGGAAGACCTGGACAAAGAACTGGACCAGTACATGGCCAACACGAAATCTTCGCTGGACAAGGAAATGGACGAGTACATGAACGGAATTCACAGCAGCACCATCTGAGGCAAGCTGGAAGGTTAGACCGGCCGTAGATGGAAACGAGATTTTTGGTCGCTACCTGACCTACAGAAGAAGCAAGGAGAAGGAAAAGCGACAAACTAAAACGTGTATATCAGAGATAGATGTCGATAAAAAGTAAACTACTAACATTAGGTGATAAGATATCTCACTTTTTTTTCTTACATGTAGAAAAGAAACCTTGAACTGCAAAAAGCAACATTAGAGTTAGTCGAACCTGAATTTTTACAAATAACAGTAATTTATCGTATGATAATGTGAACTACAAGTGTAAATAGGATGAGCATATTTTGGTATGCTGAAATGCAAATAAAAATGTTTTCTTATGACTGAACTGAATTATTTAAAACTAAATTGGCTTTTTTTAATTCCTATTTTGAAAGAAATTCAAGAGATTGATTGATTGAAGTGCGTTTATTTGAGAGGGTGCTGTGCGCCAAGCGATTAAGCACCCTTGTTTCGATTTAAAACTAAATAGTGTTTTCGTTTATTGGCAGTGGTAACCTAGTTATCCACGAGTTTTGCCCGAACTGCTGTTATTGTGTTCGTTTATTAATTCAGGACTCCACTAGTTTTGCCCGAGGTTTGAACCTCAAGCAGGCGGTTGCGACCCGTAGAAGTTGTCAGTGTTGGGGGTAAGCATAAGGTTGACTATAGCAACCATATATTTGCATCGTCCCGGGTGACGATTCTGTTTGTTTATTCAGAGAAAGTTTTGCCCCGCACCAGTGGAGAAAAACGAAAACGGCATAACAATTACATGAAATTTCTCCTAACCATAGACATTAGATTTCTTTCAAAAGGTTTGTTAATCCAAAAAATTTCAGCACTTTAGTTTCTCTAGCAGCATCGTAGGATAGTATAGAGCCGACATCATCTTCAAGTTCAGCCTCGTCACGTGCATCTCGGTATAGACGGCATTCAACCAAGATATGTTCCACCGTCATTCGTACATTCAACACGTTTGCCAGGGAACTCCACTATTTATTTCTTCCTTTGTTCTAGTACCTTTTGCGGTATTAACCACAAGGTTGAGGCTGGTTGTATTAATATCTACAATGCATAGTTACATGGTGCTCACAACTTTTGTCTGTTTTTTTTTTTTAAATAAGAAGATATGTGGTCGATACTTTTCAGATTTAAGGTTGATGATCTCATGCATCATGATTAGCTTTCTGATAACGGTTCCATCAAGATGTTACCAAAAATCCCCGATTAGTGTGAGGGAAGAAAAAATCTCATCACATACAGGAAGACCGCCTAACACCAACCAAACACGTGCGCTTGCTCGAACTTCGATAGGAAATTGAGAGCGTGAGAGGCAAAGTTCTCGCGGTGACAAAATCAATCCTTTACTTCTCAAGTTGCAATTCTCGAAGGCCGGTCTCATTTCACGTGTGTTGACGTGTTTACGTTTTGTAGTTGACGTTAATCATCAAGTGCTGTGTTTAGAAGTGATTTTATTGTGATTATCTGTTAAATTTCATTGGCATAACGTACCGCCCACTGAATTGGTTTCATTCCGTGTAGCTTTTTTCAATAAGTGTAGTGTAGTGTCTCAAAGAAGGAATCATGACAAACGAGCAACATAAATCGGTAAGCTTTTGTTTACAATGCGAAAGGGAGGGTAGATGCACCGGAAGGTTCCTCCCGTTTTTAAACAACACTTTTTCTGTTATAGGCCCATTTACACTTCTCTTGAAAATTTTTATTTCATCAATAACTCAACAACGAGACTAAACTAGATTTTAGTACATAATGAATGGGGAATGGTTGGAAGTTGAAAATCCAACTGGGCTTGTTGTTTAAACTCTCCTAGAGCTGTGTTTATTTCGATTCCCCCGTCACATGGTGCCTCTGGGAGAAAACTTTATTTTTCGAAAATTAGCTTTGCCGCCATGATGAAAATTTAACAACAGTTTTAAAAGGTTTTAAACAAGACCAGTACATATACCCAAAGATCTCCACACCGAAAAAACTTTTCACATGAACGCTACGTGAAAATGTACATAGATTTTTGCCACCATGAAAATCACGTGAAATCTACGTGAATTTCGTTAGCAAACAGAATTCGCGCAGCAAGCAGAATTCACGTAATTTTCATATGAGTTGTGTGTGAAAGAAACGTAGATCGCATGTGAAAAAGGATTCGTTCTGCCACATGCGATTCACGTAGATTTCATGGAAATATGAACGTAATAACTTTTCCGGATCTTATAAATAAAAAAATTCCAAATTCTGTAAAATAAAATTGCAGAATATTAAAAATAACGAATAGGTATACAATCAAATTTTTACTACTCACGTGTAATCAGCTTCTCTATCACCTAGAATTTCTCTTTCTAATAGCACAAACTGTTGGATCCGCACCATATTGAATACTGTATTCTTTCACATAGATTTTACGTGAATAAGTTATTCAGAGATATGTGAACATCACATAGAATGCACCAAATCCCTTTGTACTTGGTGGATCACTGGATTTTCACGTAAATCGAATGTGTCTTTGTTTTGACAGCGAACGGCTATGTGAATTTCACGTACGCATCAAATGAATTTGTATTAGCTTCTAGGTGATTCACGTAAGTCAAGCCAAAATTCACGTAATGAGCGCCTACGTGAAAATCAAGGTGAATTTAACGTTTCTTTTTCGGTTGAGTGCAAGTACCTCAAACCATATGCGATTCTTACACGGAAAATAATAAGAAGGTAAAATTTACCGAGATAGCAAGATGAAAGCTCGTGAAAGCCAAAAAGGTAACTTCTACCTGTTCAAGGTGAAACTCACCTCACAGCGAGGTTAAAATTTACCTGAATCGAGGTTGAAAAAAGGTACAATTCGCCGAAAATCTAAAAAAGGTAAATCTTACCTCGTAGCAAGGTGAAGAATTTAGGTGAATAAAATAGTATAATTCACCTAGAAAAAAGGTAAATCCAAATAGGCTAAAACTTACCTCGTAGCGAGGGGAAGTTGACCTGGATTGAATCAAACAAAACGGTACAATGATTCATCTAAAAAAAAACTATTTGCCGAACCGTTCAATGCGTTCAATGAGGTTAAGCCACAGAGAACAGACGTACAAGCTAGCCCACGAAATTTGTGTAAAATTTCCAACGACCGTTTTGAACCAATATTTGTTTTTTGATTGGGCCACCAGATGTCTCCAAACACACCAAAGAGAACTGTCAAAACCAAACTGAGAAAAAATACAAAATTTTGATCAGTTTTGAACAAGTCGTATGAACTGTTTGGCATGTATAAAAAAATCGCTGTTGAAGTTTCGTAACACTCTCGTTACGTAGCATAATTGAAAAATATAATAGAATTATTATCTACATGGTTCAAGGGATGCAAAAGTGATAGGTACTTGAAAGTATCTCGCGTTGAGATGTCTAGAATCAGATCTGCAGGTTAAGACCGATCGTCAAGAATATATCGAATTGACTGGATATATCTGATTCGTCTTTTAACGATAACCATTCAAGAAGTAGGAAAACTTAATCCAAAACTGTTAGTTAGTCTGACTGCATCAGTAGTGCAAAAATAAAGAATGTGACATTCTCTCTAGTCAGAAGTAACTCTAATTACATTTATCTAGCAATAAATTGATCCCGTCTATTTTAGAGCGACATTAGTTTAAATACTAATGAGTTCATATACGATTACGCCTTTTTGAAAACTGGACACTTCAAAATTTGATCTGTAACTTTTGAACGGCGCAACAGATGGCACTGTTCCAAGTCAATTTTTAACGTATTTTTCGGATGCCAGCGAAATCCTTGAAAAAAAAAGCATTTTTTTAAAGGCAGCCCTACAGCAGGGTTGCAAGTTATTTTGAATTGGATCAGATGGCGCCTTTTTGTTTACTATAGTCTCTTAAATTGCACGCATGTTTGTGTTGCGAAAATCGATAAAACACTGTTTAGCGAAGACATACACCCAAACAAAACATGACCTGCGCATTCGATATGTTGACTCTGTTATTGGAATAAGCCTGTGAGTATGCAATCACAGAAAGTTATTAGTATTTCTGAAAGTCCATTGTTAAAATTAATTGAAACAAAAATCAATAGAACTTTAATATTTATTTTCATTTGAAAGTTGTATTTAACCTAATTTTAGGAAAGTTTACGGTGGCTTTCACTAGATTAGAGGGTTGAAAATCCTTGTAGAAACAATCAAGAACGTCCCCCTCCCCCATTCATTAATTCACGCTAGCTCGCTAAGCAATCATGACTTGAAGTATCGGAGACGTAGACGATTATCTTCATTTCTCAATCGAAGCCCAATAGACCACAGGAAATAACCCTCTCCTAATCGAAACGAGTATTCGTTTCTTCGGTTTCATGCCTTTCACCCGATTACGATTACCTATCTAGGCCTATATCGAGCGGAAATGAAACGGCAGCGCGCTTTGTTTTCTGCAACGGATATCGAGGGTTATATGAAAAAAAAAAAAAATAGCAGCTCATCATGAGTATCGTGGGTGGACCATCTTCACGCGGGAAGAACAATAGACAGTCGAATCGGAATATTTGCGTGACTGCCTTTCGGCTTCTTCTGATTGATTTGATTGATGCGCTTCCATTAAATAGTTTCATTCTCGGTTTTTGTTGGATCTTTGTTTTTGAATGTTGCCATTCTCTTCGATGGGTTCCCTTTATCGGGAGACACGAAAAGGTTAAAAGATATTGACAGCGATTGGTTTGGTAAAAATATCCCCGGGCGCTTGGAAAATCACTTAATTAGGGAGGTAATTTCAAGGAACTACTTAGTGTTTTCATACTAATTTTTAGTTTGTTTGAAGAGAATCTGAGTTGATAGGAGCTCAAGAAAGTCATTTCAGATAAAAATCCCTTCGAACTTAAAAAAAAACTTTCATCATCTTCATCTTAATTTACTTTAAACATAAAATCATTAAAAGGGGCCAATATCACAATCATCCTTAAAAGAAAACTGATTCCGATCTCGCGTGTCTGAACCTGAAGTTAGCTAATATTCCACATCAACTTTCAACAACGAAAGGAAGCTCTTCACCTTAATCATCTCCAATTATGTGTGCAGATTCATCCATCAGGGGAAGCTCAAGTCTAAACTTATTTGTGTATATAAATTTTTTTTTTTGCTTCGTGTTATTTAATTAACCCACACCGCCTGGCTGCCACGCTACCCTTTTCTTGCCTACCCTCTGACCCGTGATCTGTCGGGGTCTATTCCGAAAATTCCCTCATAAAGTATCATAAACAAAATCATCAAATCGCGACTTGCACGACGACTATTCAGGGGTATAGGTATAGCCTGAAGATTTCCGATGCTCGCTCCCTGCAACGAAATCATGACATGACGTAAATTTTCACTTCTTTTCATTCATCGCATCCCGCGCCTGACGGAAGGATTTTCCGTGGAAAGAAGAACTTTTGCTGAAACCCTGCTAGGGAAAAAGCGGGCGACCCACGTCAAGTCATTTACCATTTTGTAACTTTTTGATACCGATCGTAAGGTAACCTTCACCTTCCGTAATATTCGTCACGGTTCCTGGTATACCCTGCTTGGTGTTGTTTTCGAGAATTGTTTCGTTTCCAACTCCTTCGATCAGCATTGCGGGGGGTCGCTCGTAAATTGCGCCTAAATTTAGATTTGCTGAACAACTTACTCCTTCTGAATTTGAATATTTGTAATCTCACCTGTCCATTTCTATCTTAACGTAATCTTTCACCGAGCCTCTTAACCCAACAAAAGGCCTTGAAATGCGAAACCACTCAATCAAAGAATCTACAGCGCCATTTTGAAAGCCTCTCCCTCCCTATACCAGAAGAACTTTATTCCATCAGTTTCGTTGATTTAGTACCGACAAAACATTGTTACAGGCAGCGTAGGTTAGGTATCATCCTTCGCAGGTCGATTAATTTCCATTCTGTATTTCCCGTAGACGACGCGCATTGACTTCGGTATTGCCGCCGAGCTGAAAAAGGACGATGAGAAAGGAAGGAAGAGGTTGATGTAATCCATTATCAGCGGAATCCGTAATCTCAACTGTTTAATCACACTGACGACTACGACGGCGACGTTGGTTTTAGTTAGTGCTATCATCGCATTAATTTGAATTTGATGTGCGCTTTATTAGCCTCGCCTTTCTGGCTTTTCTAATAATGCGGTACGTATTAATTCTGAAACATCTTTTAAAACGGTCAATGACCTCAGCTGCAGAAGTGATTCTCTACAGTTCGGTTGAACAATTGATCTTATTTTTCTATGGTTTAAAATAAACCTCAAACGTACCTAAAGGGTGATACGGTCAAAATTTGGTCAAGGGAAACGCGTGTAAATCGGTGAAAATCGTTTATTTAAAAAATCAAATTAAATTTCTTTTTCAAGTTTAATTAATATAAAATTCAGGAAAATATTCAGTTAGGCTTCCACTTTTCCAAATCCGAATTGCAGGGCCATACGCTTAATCCCTGCCATCAGATTTTATACAGCCACCTTGTCCATCTTCTTCGCCGCAGAAAGCCAGTTTGCCTTGAACTGCTGCTCGTCCTTAGCAGTTTTTTGGTCTTTTTTAGGTTTCGCTTGACAATAGCCCAATATTTCTCGATTGGGCGGCGCTCTGGCGTGTTGGGAGGGTTCTTGTCCTTGGGAACCACCTGCACGTTGTTGGCGGCGTACCACTCCATGGCCTTTTTACCGTGATGGCAAGTTGCCAAATCCGGCTAAAACAGTACGGAACAACCGTTTTTCTTCAGGAAAGGCAGCAGACGCTTATTCAAACACTCTTTCACGTAAATTTCTTGGTTGACAGTCCCGGAAGCTATGAAAATGCTGCTTTTCAAGCCACAGGTACAGATGGCTTGCCAAACCAGATATTTCTTCGCGAACTTTGACAGTTTCATGTGCTTGAAACTTCACTTCCTTTTGCCGTATAAAACTCCTGTCCCGGAAGCTGCTTGTAGTCGGCTTTGACGTAGGTTTCGTCGCCCATTACCACGCAGTCAAACTTCGTCGTGTACCTACAGCCTCCGGGATCGCGCTTTGGCCGTCGTATTTTGTTTATCATCACGATTTGGAGTCACTACCTTCTTGTAAGTCTATAGTCCGGCTCGTTTTTTGGCTCGATGCACGGTTGTAGAAGATACACCCAGCTTTTTTGCGGCATCTCGGAGAGAAAGGTTAGGGTTTCGCTTGAAACTACCGGCAACTCTCTTTGTTGTCTCAGCGGCTTCCGGTTTTCGATTTCCCCCCGATCCAGACTTCCTGGCTGTCGACAAACGTTCTCCAAACACTTTAATTACATTTGTAACGGTTGATTTGGCAACTTTTAGCGATTTTGCCAGCTTTGCGTGCGAGTAGCTCGGATTTTCGCGATGCGCGAGCAAAATTTTGATACGCTGCTCTTCTTCCTTGGGCGGCATTTTGACAGCTGAAGAGTGAATTCCAAAATCAAAATAGGTGCAACATTCTACACACATACATCTTCAAAATGAGAGGTGTTCAGGTTTTTTAAATGCTAAATTGAATGAAATACGTCAAGTTGATATTGACCAAATTTTGGCCGTATCACCGTTTATAAAAATTAAAATAAAAAAGTCCCATTGTGCGTTGAAAATCGTAAACTATTCGCCAAGCAGTGTGCATAATTCTACTTAGCGGAAAATTTAGCACCAAATTCAATCATTGTTTAACTTATTCTATTGCATGCTCCATTGTTTTTTTTCTTTTTTTGTTTTGATAATATTGTATAAACTTAGGGGAAATCGGGGGGATTGAGGCTCTTCTTTTTAACTGAGCGTAGGGCGGTGTGTAAAAATTTACTGTGTACGGTGCATTCAATTAAATAATAACAATATGACATCAATCAATTTACAGCTAACATGATCGGTCATTCTGTATTGACGGTAGGGTGTTTCTATTTCCTTTTTTAATTTTTCACGCAAGGGCTTAATAAATTATAGAATGAAACAACCATTTTAAAGGTTGCATTTTTTTTTATTCTTCTACTGAGTGTTTTAAAAATTCTATTCGCTTTAATGCCGAAATTATTTTTCAAATTTCTACTCACTCCTATGACTGTTGTTTACTTTGCTTGGCGGCAGTGTTCATAAATTTCAAAATTGTCTTTATCTCGAATTAATTTTTACGCTTTGGGAATTTATAAATTTATGTGAATTTATGAATTTAACAGCAATATTCATAAATTCACATCAGTTCAGTTAAATAGTAAATAATTACTAATAGTTTTAGAAAAACAAAATTTTTCGAACAACATAAAGTCTGCTTCATTTAATATTGGAACACAAACAATTGCGTGTAGTTCAGTCATTTATTAACGAATTCATAATTTGTTTTTCATACAAATGTAGCATTTTCTTTACTCTTTCATAAAAAAAAAAATTAAAAAAATTATTCATTGCTGTTTCGAAGAAATTCTCGTACTTTTCCCGTAATACGGCACATTAGGCGGCGCACACCCTTTTCGTCCACCGTTTTGGCGATTTGATTCCACCAGTTCTTCATTTGAGTCATGTTCCTAACAAGTTTTCCCTTTGCCTTAAGCCTCCGCTTCGTGATTGCCCAGTATTTCTCTATCGGCCGGAACTAGGGGCAGTTTGGGGGGTTGAGGTCCTTCGGTATTACGCTGACCCCGTTCGTTGCGTACCATTCCATAACCGTTTTGCTGTAATGGCAGCTTGCGAGGTCCGGCCAAAACATTACTGGACGGTCGTGGGCACGAATAAACGGCAGAATCCGTTTCTGTAGGCACTCTTTTTTGTAGACTTCTGATGTCATTGTCTTGTCAGTGAGAAAGACTTTGGTTTTCTGTCCACAACTGCATATCCCCTGCCAAATCATGTACTTGCGGGCGAATTTATCCGCAAACACGAACTTAAATTTTGCGATACATCCCCCCGAGCCGTCGCCAAATAAAATTTTTGACCTGGGATTTGCCCAAAGTCCGCCTTCACGTAGGTCTCATCGTCCATCAGAATAGATCCGTCGAACTTGGTCAGCACTTGGTCGTACAGCTTTCGAGCACGGATTCTGGCCACATTGTTCTGCTTCAGCGTCCGATTTGGCTGTTTGCTGGCTCGGAATGACCTTATTCATTCCCGGAGACGAATTCGTCGCACCGTACTGTGAGCGGCCTGGAACTTATTGGCCAAATCGCGGTCTGAAAGATTGGGATTCCTCTTGACGGCCTTGATGACTTTCCCACGCAGTTTCCGGTCGACAGTTCCACTCCGACGCTTCGAATGCGGCTTCCGAGCCGTCGTCAATGTTTCCTTGTACTGCTTGATAACACGCCATACGGTATTTCTGGGCATTTTAAGCTGTTTAGCTAGCTTCGATGCCGACAACAATGGATTTTCAAGAAAACTGTGCACAATTTGATCTCTCCGTTTGGCTTCCATGGCGGTTGTTTACAAAATGCTATCGTTTGGTGTTATGACATAAATACATGGTAAAAGGTAATGAATTTCCCGACACGTGGGTGAAAAAAGTTTCCAAATCCGTCCACTAGGAGCGCCACAATGAGCAAAAGAATTTGTTCCAATATTAAATGAAGCAGACTTTACCCCCTCATGAGGCAACAAAAAATCGAATCGCTTTTAATCAAATCTCGTTTTTTTTTCGAATCCGTATCTAATTGTGCAACGCTGAGGTAAACAAACTCGGCGACATCATACAGGTAGATTTATGGACAACCTAATTCTAATCAACTGGATAGGTATCAACCAAGCCCACCTCCCCAAATCGATTCAGTCGGTTTTGCGTATCAATCGATCTGTAGCTAGATAGCTAACAGCAAAGCACGCTTCTATAGTAACCGTTTGAAATTGCGTCACATTACTTGACGGGCATAATTTTAAGGTGAAGGTTACAAATTATACTTCAATAATGTTCAGAAGATTTTATTCGTGAGAAATTTAAAAACAGCTAAAATCGAAAAAAAGAAATTATTATAAGTCTAATGATGCTGTGGTATCGTACTCTGAATGGTGCGTTTGTCAAACTTCGATTCGACGAAGAATGGGATGAGAAGGTGTGTATTATTGTTTCTCTACGAATACTTTTTGTTACGCTAGTTTCGATGGCGGGGTTACGAGCTGAGAGTTTTCTGAAAGAAACATACATCAATTGATGATTTAACAAAATAACAAAAATGGCTCTTATATGTGTTGTGAGCCTACTTGGTTGAATAATTCTACAGAATCAAAGCAATCGAAAGATTCCCCTTAATTCAACCACGGTATAAGAAAAGCGATAAAAATGACAAAAATGACAAAAAAGACAAAAAAGACAAAAATGACAAAAATGGCAAAAATGACAAAAATGACAAAAATGATAAAAATGACAAAAATGACAAAAATGACAAAAATGACAAAAATGGCAAAAAATGACAAAAATGACAAAAATGGCAAAAATAACCAAAATGGCAAAAATGACAAAAATGACAAAAATGACAAGAATAACAAAAATGATAAAAATGACAAAATTGATAAAAATGACAAAAATTACAGACTTGACGAAATGACATGATAGTGAAAGATTACAAAATATTGCCTAGAAATCTTCTGTTTTTACACCGTCAGGCAACCTCAAAACGGGAAGGTATTATAATCAAATTTGATGGGGCTTTCGTTTGTTTGGTGAATGCAACGCGGTGTTCTGCTGCTCTAATGTGGAAGCGTTTCCTCCCGAAACTGCGTACACCGATACGGTTGAGTAGAGACGAGACCAAAAGGTTGTCGGAACTCCCAAATCGATCAGAAGGGTTAGTCAGTCAGTCAGTTAGTCAGCTAGCCAGGTTGAAAGTGGTGAACCAGTTTGTTATTGAGATTTTCGCGCCGCGATTTGTACCACCGTCTTTCGATTTTCGTGCTTACACAATCTTCAGTGATTTGTGAATTGTTTCGGAATAGTGTCTATTCATTTGGGTGAATTTTAGTGAAAATGAGTTCATCTGAAGAATTGGCTGAATTCGGTTTTGAGGTAAGCTTCGAAGATGCTGCATAAATTACAGTGGGATCCCTGGACTGAATTACTAGTGATTGATGTTTAAACAATTTCATGATGAAATTAATCTTTAAAATCAAATTAAATATGAATTTAGAAATTAGAACATTCATCTAGCGATTTTTTAAACTAACTAAATTCACAGTGAAAATTAGAATGAGTTTTGAAAATGAACAGAGAGAAAAATTTCCTAAATTGAAGAAATGAGGCCATTCATCGTCGACGGGCGATAATTTTTCATTCTGATCTGACACCATAAGCTACTTGCAGTGCTTTGCAAATCAAGAGAAGAGAAGCGAAGCAACGAGAAAAAAAATCTCAATTTACAATCGCTTATCATACTTTCAGACGGAAAATGCTACATTGTATAGAACTTTCACATGGCTGAATGATGGATGGATGGATGGAAGGAAAATGTTAAGCGAACTTCACAGTAATTGCCTTCTGCTGCTTCTACAACACCACGGCTCACAAGCAAATATTTTCCAACCAATTTGAGCAGTCTTTTGCCAAATATTCCACTCCTGCTGATCCCTTTATGCGCTTCTAATCCTTTCCAGGGCGTCAAAATTAGACAAGCAAATCTACATGACGTTGCCTTCTTTGTACATTCATACATTGATATATAACAAAAGTATAAAAAGAAACAACATTCCTCCACCTCCAATCTGAAATTAGGTGGGAAAGGTGGTGGATTGAACGTTTTCCCCCTTACACACATGTGAAAAACATGTTTGCATGACTTGGCAACCTGCACGTGTCACGGTGTCTTTCATTGTCTTTAAAAAGGAAAAAAAATCGGCATCTTAGAAAATTTGCCACACTACAAAGAAGACTCTCCCCTATCCAACGTAATATTCAGGAAAAAAAATCGATCGGGCCTAGAACAACTTTTTTTTGAAAATTTGCGAACAAAATGCACATGCAAAATATTAAAGTTTTCGGCAATAATTTAACCTAATAACTTCAAATTTTACATTTTTGAGCTCAGATGTGTTAGATTCCTTTAAAAATAAAATTAAAAAAAAGCTCCGAGATCCCCCGATCGTTTTTTCGCATTTTTACGAAAATAAATCTTCAAAAAAGTTGTTCTAGGCCCCCGATTGATTTTTTTTCTGAATAGTGCGTTAGATAGGGGAGAGCCTCCTCTATAATGTACTTAATAATTTTTTAGAGAGTCCATTTTTTTTTCATGAAAGTGTTCTAAAAAAGACACCGTGGTGTACGCGAATAAAAATAGTCCTTCGTAAATGGATGGCGAAAATAGCCCTGGATTGTGGAGCTACTTAAACAAAATCAGAATATCTCAAACATCAATTTAGGGTTTATGATATTCTTAACCCTAATCCGCTCTTGAGTATCAATAGGCCACTATTGGAAGTTTGGCAGCTTGTAACTTTACTCGGGTGCATTTAAACTAAGGTTGCCAGAATTTTTTCAGCATGTATCCGGACCGGACAAACCGGGCAATTTTTAGATAAAAACCTGGCATATTCCAAGCATTCGATTTCAAATTAACGACCATAAATCTGGGCAATATCCGGGCAAATTTTGTCAAAACTCAAAAATTCCTCAACAAAATTCAAGAAAAAAAATTGAAATTTTTTTTTATCAAAACTTATTGAATTTTGAACCGTATATTAGGCTTCCAAAAAACCCTTCATGATTATTTTTTTAAAACTTGCTCAAAAAATTTCGATTTGAAGGTGTTTGTGGCTTTTTTTGTTCAAATTGCCAAATAAAGTGAACAAATCCGGGCATTTTCCAATGAAGTCCGGGCAACCGGGCCGGGGTGGACTGTTCTTAAATTTAGTATTAAATATTCGGACTAACTCGGATAAAACCGGGCAATCTGGCAACCCTAATCTAAACAATACAATTTCTTCAGGAACCCTCAATGAATTCTTCAAATCTTTAATTTTGCATCATTAGCATTACTATTCTTATGGACGCTCCTTGAAAGCCCAGCAAAAAAAAATCCCTAATCAGACCTTGAGTGTCAATTTTACACTCCTCCCTTAAAACCGCTATATCTCAAAATATAGTAAAACAAATGGTCGGGAATCGACAAGACCAAGCTAAACGCCATCAGCATATTTTCGAGACACTTCAACCACTGACCATACTGACTTGACACTCGATTTCGTTTTTTGGATAATTTTTCCAACAGTACGCCATATCGATTCCAGAGTGCGCATCGATCGATTTGAAGAAATGCCATCCCAGTTAGGAAGTGCCATCCAACTTTCAAACAAAAACATGCATTTCCTACGATAGAATCGGGCTAATCAGGTACATTTTTCCTACAGAGCATTTTTTGTCAAGTTTTTCAGGTTCGTCACCCGTCGTCGGTATTGCGAACCTACAAAATCTGGACAAGAAATTGACAGGAAATGGTTGAATTTTTGTTCTAAGTGTCATGTCAGTGTGGTCAGTGGTACCATTATCACTACTCCAAGCGACAACAGCACCACTTATAAGTCAGAAATCAGCCATGTTCATTTAAAACACTTCAGTGACAGACAAACAAACAGGACAATCTTGTTTAATTCTTCGCAAATTGCTCTAGAAGCTAGGCAATGTCGCCAACACAGTGCACTGCATTCGGATAAAAGATTTCCAATCATAGTATTTTATGTATGTATACATGGGTATCACCATAGTCTCCATGCTGTTCGAATTCAATAATAAACAAACTGGGTATTTTTAAAAAATCGGTCGTTCAAAAGTAAAAGCTGTAGTCTCGCTATTTTACTTTACAAAGTTTTCAATATCAGAGTTCCCGGAACGCTAGACTAGTCCACTAGCAGTAAGAGCAAGTTCCTAGCTAAAAAATACCTTAGAGATTCCACAACACGGTGAGAAGTTCCAATTTGATTTGGGTACCGTCAACTGGAATACCATGCAACACTTTTCAACTTCAATGACTCCAGAGAATTCCATGCTCGTGATTCAAAAATCGAAGAAGATTTCTAGAATATTCAACAATCTTTAAATTCTTCAAGCTTATAACAATTGGCTTGAACAAATGAAACAGTTGACCCTAATCCGCTTTTAAGGGTCAATATGACCCTATTGGAAGTTTAGCGGCTTAAATCTTTATTCGGGTGCATCAAAAACAAAAAAAAATCTTCGGGGATCGTCTTGCATCATTACTGTGGTAGGACACGACCGAATGACCAATCAGAAGCCACTAGAATGCCGCAGCAAAACTCCCTAATCAGACCTTGAGTGTCAATTTGACTCTCCTAACTGGAAACCGATATGTTTCTCTTGTTTCCCAACTTTTTTTTTACAAAATCTTTAGTTTTGGAAGCCTCGTAACGTAACTCAAATATGTTTTGAAGACATCATTCACATATAATACTTCAGTTTTCCATTATTCAAATTCTAAAAAAAAATCCGAAAAAACATGCATCGGAAAAGACTATAGATCAGCTACGGAATACTGGAAACAAATTTCACTTAGTTTCCAAGAAAACTGAAGCTAGTTATGTAAAAAATCATGAGAGAGCCCCCTCCCACCTTCCTCCCCTCTGAAAAAGGGGAGGGGCTCCAAACCATCCCCATTCCAAATTTGGTTTTATTCGGAGGATCAGTTCTCGAGTTATGAAGACTTGTTACTTTAGTTTGAGAGACCCCTTCTCCCCTTCCAGTGAGATGAAGGGGTCCCAAACTATAATAGTAACTTTCTTCTGCCTCAGAAGTTTCCATCTACCAAGTTTCGTGTGAATCGGTTCAGATGTTTCGAGTCTATAGGGCCGAATTTTTTTTATTTATATAGAAAGAAAATTGGTGAAAATCCAATTTTCTTTTTTCACTGATAGAGGTTTAAAGCATGGATCACGTTAAATCTGGACGCATTAAAACGGGTCTATCTCGGAGCTATGTAAACGAAATAAAAATGTTTTATACTCAAAATGTAGGGTTTTTATTGCACTTTAAAGGAAAAATAATAAAAAAAAAATTCCGATGTTGCTTTGATGACTTTTCGTCGAATACCACTCATCATAGTTTGGACATCCTATTCGCTGACCTCAGCGGCCATTTTGTTCCACGATCTCTTCATCTTGCCCAAAACTTTTCGATAGGGCGGAATTGAGGGCAGTTGGGTGGGTTGATGTCCTTTTCGAGAAAATCCACCCGTTGGCCCGATACCACTGGTAGTACCTCTTTGCTGTAGTGGCAGCTTGCCAAATCTGGCAAAAACTTTACTGGTCCTTTGTGAGATCTAATGTACGGAAAAAAACGTTTTTCAGGCACTCCTTCTTGTACATTTTGGAGTCCATGGTCTTGTTTTTCACAAAAACCGAAGTTTTTCGTCCGCACGTTTCGTCATCCATGAGGATGCATCCGTCGTACTTCGTTGAGACCTTGTTGTATAACTTCCGGGCCCATCCTTTGGCTTTTACATTCTTCTTCAATGTCCAGTTTGGTTGCTTACTGGCCCGATAACATCGTATTCCTTCACGCAGACGAATCCTTTTGACGGTGCACCGGTCGGCGTTGAATTTCTTGGCGATGTCGTAGTCCGACTACTCTGTGATTGCCTTGATCGTTCTCAACACCTTCAAATGCAGTTTCCGATCCTTAGGTCCACTACAATGCTTGTAATGAACCTGCCGATCGATAGTATGCATCTCACGGAAACGTTTGAGAACGCTGTACACGGTTGATTTGACCATTTTTGACGTGGGTGTTTAAAATTAATTTTCGTCTCGCGGCATCCATCACGTGTAACTTTTTTTGAAACAAAACGAATCGTAATGAAATTTTCAGCACTGATAGAGGAAACATTTCCGAACAAAGTACTGTCAAAACATTCCAAATCCGACAACTAGAAGCGCTATGGTATAATAAACAGTGCGTCCAGATTTATGATGATCCATGCTTTAGGACAATAAAATCTATAGTTTGTGGGTGATATCATTAAGCCAATCCGTCATACTGGGTATAGTTTTTAACGGTATCGAAAAATGTTAAAATTTGAAATAAAATTTCATTTTATTAAAATGAAAATTGGTTAAGTCCTGCGATGTACTAATGTTACATCTAACCCCGGTATTGCATGATGCCCCATTTGAGGGGGCTCAAGGACTTTCAAGCTCAAACTCGCCAATTTCCATCTGATTGAAAATGTTGCAAATTTTTGCAGGACGAGTATTGCCAGGTGAGCTCTCAACCTTCGAACTAATTAATGGAATTCCAAAATTGGCATGCAATCATCTGCTCCAAACTGAAGTAACTTTGGCCTTACAGGAAAACCTTCCGTTTACAGCAGGTAGAGTGGTTCGGTGTCAAATTTTAAAAGGTCGTAACCCCTCGTGCTGCAATCGGAAAGGTCACAACACATCCAGATCCAAATAAATGCACACGCTTCAATCCGAACCCGACCAACGGACGTCATGAGGCGTTCTCTCGACTTCAGTAAGCAGTAGGTAGGTAAAAGTTTTTTTTTCGTTGGTTCTGAACTGAACTCCCCAATAAGGAATCGCTGGCTGGGGAAAACTTTTGACACCGGTATTTATTCACGTGTCAAGCACTTCTCTTGACGAGGGAACGCGAATGTTGTTGGTAGCACTTTTCTGCGGGGAAAACCTCTTTTTAAAAATAGCGCTTCCTACTAGGTACACCAATGACTGGAAAAGTTTACCAGTTTTGCTAAGCTTTTCTAACAATTTGTTTTGATAGGCAAGTGCTTATCGTACATTTGTTAAGGTTCTAAATTAAAATTTTATTTTGACTATATTGTCGACTGTTGTTACGCAACAGTTGTCGTCAAACGAGGCTCGCCAAAATAAGAAAATTGTCCTCGTATATAGCAAAACTTGTATAAACTGTTGTCTTAGATATTTTAAATCATGTTGATCGTATGAGATACTTGCTCTAATTTTAAAGCCTTTTGAAGAAAGACCTATTTACACTTGAAATTGTATTTTAAATTTTTTCAAATAATTTGAAGTTCCTTAACCCTTTACAGTCCCTGGAATGTCAATTTGACACTCCTGACTAAAACCAATATATTTCTTTTGTTTCTCAACCGATTTTTACAAAATTTATAGTTTTGATAACATCGTAATCAATAACTCAAATGGTGTTTTTCAGACATCGTTCACTTACAACACTTCAGTTGTCCGTTATTCAAAGTCCAAAAAAAAATTCGAAAAAACATATTTACTTCGAAAAAAAAAGATTGTAGCTACGGAATGCTCAAAAAAAATTCACTTAGTGTCCAAGAAAGCTGAAGTTAGAAGGTAGAAGTTGCACATACGGATAATTTTTCTAAGACCACCAAAATGTAAAAAAAAGTGGTGTGGTTATAGTTATACTGGTCGAGTGTCGAAGTCTATCGGAATCAGTGATGGCAAATTTCGCCCGTCACGCTTGACCCGACTAGTTTTGTTTCATCAAACGACTGGTACTGTTCTCAATTGACGGAGCTTCACTACTCGCATGACGGATAAAGCACGACAACAATCAACATTTCTCCATCATCGACTGGCGAAGCTCCTACACAAGGTCAAAATTTCCCTTGAGAGTGACTGGCAAATCTTTTCACACTTCGATCGGCTGCTGACGGCAGGTACAACTAATTGAACGACTTGCTGGCAGAGAGCAACAATAGCAATAAAAAACTGAAAACGAGCTTGCTGGCAGGAGCAACAATAATAATAAATGCGTTTCTTTTTCGTCATCGGTCGTTTGAATGCGATTGCTTGACTAGGTTATTATTTTAGCTTCAAATGACTGGGGAATGAATGACTGGCAAACGAAGTGACTGGTCGTTAAGGAACAGTCAATTGAGTTTGACGGACCAAGAGGCTTCACAGTCACAGCTTCACGCCTCATGACGATGACTGTTGCCAAGCCTGATCGGAATGAAGGGAATTGTTCTCCCATGTGATCATCATCATTTACGTGATCTATTTCTATTCTCATCATTTAATCTTACGGTAGTTGGACTCCATTTTGGATATTTAAAGCACGGCTAGATCGGCATTGCCTTCTCATATACTTCACAGGTTGTCGGTATGATGGGAATAGAAATAGATCACTAAAATGATGATGATCACATGAGAGAACAATTCCCTTCATTCCGATAGACTTCGACACTCGACAGGTATAACTTTCACAATAAATTTTTGCCTCGATTTCCAGCAAAAAAAATTGCTGGAAACGTTCTGCAATCCAAATTATTGCTGGAAACCAGCAATCGGTTTTCGAATTGCTGGATTTTTCAGCAATCGGTTGTGTTCTTGTCGTTTTTGCTGAAAAATCAGGAATCGGTTTTCAAATTGCTGGACTTTCGAGCAATTGATCTAGTTTGCTGAAAAATCAGCAATCGAGTTGTCACATTGGAGTTTGTTTGTTTTCGTACGCTGAAGCAAGGTGAGACTCTATTTTACGAATTTTGGTTAGATTAATATAATTATTTTTATTTTCTTCTATATTCTAGCAACCAGACATATGCTAAGGGTGAGATTTTATTGGACAGATTTCATAAAAGATACTTATCAGAACTCTTTTCTCAGGTGGCGAATGATCAACACTTTGACACAAAGCTGCAACTCCAGAGCCGGTGTTGGAAAATTTAAAAAAAAATAAGTTCTTGGAAATAAATACAAACATAATTTAAAAATGGAAGATACAAATTCTTTTTCATTGCTCATTATATGCACACAAAAAAATAGCTGTGTTCATACGGCAGTTTGTTCCCTCTAGTACAGCGGTCGGGGAACCGGGATAAATTACCCCAAATGGGGTAAAAGTGATATTCTTGGGGGTAACGGTGAATATTTTGTGAGTGAAAAGTGTATATTTCCATTTTGCAATTTTATGTACCGTCAACTGGGGCAACATACAAAACTTTTCAACTTCAATGGCTTCTAAAATCTTAATACTTACAGATAATCATACCACTTGTACATCAAAAGTTTTAAGGTTTATAGGACACCAAACTGACGTAGTCTCAAAAATTATTGGTTTTACCAGTTATTTTTTAATTTACAAAAACGTGCGATTTTCACCCTTCTAAGAAAAAGGGGTATGTTGCAAGAAACTCCTTAATTAATGAAAAATCAAATGAAAACGTTTGAAAATTAAAAGTTTTTGATTCATTTGTGATGTCATAACCCATAAAGCACCAGTTGCAGTAGTTTTTGGTTTTGTTCGAATTAAATTTTACGTTTTTTGTGTCAAAATTTTTTTTTAAGAAAAAAGTACATACATACATTTAGGGGTAAAAAATAGTAGAAAATATTCAATTATCTTAAATCATGTAAATAAATATTAGGATGGATGAAATTTGAATGTTAACAAACGCATAATGCAAAACTATCATATCCCAGCATATAGAAACACGATTTATGAGATTTAGTTCTGATTTGCATTTTGTTGCAGTTTGCCCCAGTCAGCTAACTGAATTATAAAAATATGAATTAAAAAAAAAAAGGTTATTTTCCGAAAAATATTTCTACACCAACAGTGCTGGTATAAGATAAAGAAAGCAATATAAAGTTTGTAGGTGATATCATTAAGCCAATCCGTCATACAAGGTAAAGTTTTTTACGGCAACGAAAAATATAAAAATTTGTACATCTATTGCTCGATTTTTTAAATTTTTTATGAGAATCAAAAACTCTAAAAAACTCTTTCGCGATGTTAAAAACTATGTCATCATCAATTTGTTATCGTTCAATGATAACTTTATTACAGTATATTGAAATAAAAATTGAATGAGTGTTGTGGTATACAAATGTTGCATTTAACCCTGCTTTTGCATGATGCCCCGTTTGACGGTATTTGTTGGTTTTATTTCGAAGGTAAAGAATTTAGCGGCATATGCATATATGAATATTTCTCCCTGAGGCATTCAAAAAACACGCTTTGAGAGCTCGCTCAGTGTTTACGGATACGTTTTTTTTGCTCTTCGTCATGGGGTAAATATCAACTTAAATAAAAATGTTTTGGGATAATGATTCAAAACGTTCCCCGACCCCTGCTCTAGTAGAATATTAATACATGGGCTCCGGAGAGGCGCAAGATGTGGGTTCAAGTCCTACCGGGAGATAAGGCGAATTTTTTTTCGCATATTTTTCCAACACAAATTTTTATCTTATCTTGTTCCTAAAATTTCAACTTACACAGTTGGATTCATTTCTCTACAAAAAAAAGTTTCGGTGACTGATTGTTTGAGTCTAGACTAGGCTTGCCAGATACTTTCAGAAAAAAGCGGGACATTTTACGAAAAAAAAGCGGGACATTGCCGAAAAAAGCGGGACATTTAAGAAACTCTTAAAAAAGCTTAATTGTATTATAATAGGCAAACGTATAAGTATACCATTAGTCAAAGTTGTTCATAGAAAGTACCCTAAGGATTTTTTCAACGTGAATTGATTTTGCTCCTTTTTCTTAAATGACTTTTATTAATTTATACGTTTTTTGCCATATGCACCATAATTTTTCACAGTTCTCCCGAATCAACACGATCTTTGAGAGAAAATATTTTAAGTCGTACATGTAAACGGCAGATTCGATACATCGTAAAAAATCTTTGTGTAATTTGTATAAAAATTTGTTTGTTTGGTTATTTATTTGAAAATTTGAAAACTCAAGAAAATTTCCATCTTTACATACTTTAGACAACTGAGTCGAAAAAAATGTGACTTAGACCATATGTTCTTTAAACAATGGTATAACGTGCTCCAAGAAGGCTTAACTGAAACAAAATCTTACTGTAATGCTAAGATCTTATATAAACTATGAAAAATGCTGTTTATTTTGAGAAAAATACATATTGGAAAGATTTTCTGTGTTGAACCAATGAATTCGAATATAGACTTAAGTTTGATTTTTCCAGTGTAAGTCAGTGAACTTTGTAAAAGTTTTCCAAGAAAAAAAAGCGGGACATTTTGAGGAAAAAGCGGGACAGCGGGACATTCAACAAAAAAGCGGGACATGTCCCGCTTTTGCGGGACGGATGGCAACCCTAGTCTAGACCCATCTATAGGTCGCAGTTAAAAAAATGGAAACAAAATTTTTCAGCAAGTATCCGGGCAACTTTATTAAAGACCTGGCAAAATGCGGCCATTTGATTTTCAAATTATCGACAGAAAATCCGGGCAATATCCGGGAAAATTTTGTCAAAACTCAGAAATAACTAAACAAAAAAAAAATTGAAAATAAATGTCATCAAAACTCATTGACAGATTTTAAATCGTATTAGAGGCTTCTTAATAAATTTTTCTTGATTATTTTTTTAAAACTTGTTAAAAAACATTCATTTTTGAAGCATGAATAAAAGTTTACACAATATGTTTTTTTGTTTGATTTGCCAAATAAAGTGAATAAATCCGTGCAAAATCCGGTTTTTTTTCAGTGATATCCGGACAACCGGGGCAGTCACCGGGGGTCCCAAATTTGGTATTAAATATCCAGGCAAACTCGGATAAAACCGGGTAATCGAGCAACCTTGGACTAGCCGTAATCTGCAACTATCAAAATAATCGATCATAAATGGTCAATGAAACAAAAAATCTCCTCGATCAGGAATCGAATTCGAGTCCTATGTGTTACCTCTCCGACACCTTACCACTACACCAAATCGTCAGATGAAATTAATCATGCTGTAGGTCTATAATTGAGTTGACTTCATTGAGTTGAATTCGCTGCTAGATTCCACGGCAGAAAATCATGCATGAGCTTTCTTTACGTCGTATGAAACATCTTAAGAATTCATAGAAAACAAATACTGTATTTTCCCCAATCATACATAAAACCTTTGACATAAAATGTGGAACGTCCAGTATTTGAAACGGGAACTAGCATTCACGGTCACCAGCTCTTTTTACAGCACGAGGAGACCCTGATGCCAAAAAAGATAATTTTGTAGCAGCCATATTTATTGATTAACAGGCGCGTATTTTGACTGCTGCCCCCAAAGAATTCTCGCCTTGCAAGTGCCACCCTAGTCTGATAAGGATGAATCAATTTTTCTTTTTGGTAGAAAGCCCTATTCCGTCAAACAAAAATCCTCCGCCAAAACACCAACACTAGACTGGTGGACGGCTGACTGGCTGGCTAGTGGTTATTCTGAAAACAGGAGTATTAGACCGGCTCAAATTGGACAAAATAAAGTATCAAACGCTTTTTGGTTCCTCGATAAGAACTGTAAAAATTTTGATGACTGTTGGATTTGACATGTGCCCCAAAGGAATCCAAAACCGTTTGATACCAATTGAAGTCGGTCTAGCGAGCATATGTTTGTTTTTTTCGCATCAGCCCCCCGCTTTGGAAGAAACATCTTTGATTGAGCGCTTCCCGCCCACCACACACATTCATTCCGTTGGAACGGAACTTTGCCACAAACCTTAACAACTACTGATCCATCCTTCCGCGGTCACCATGGGAATGGGGGCTTGTTATTTCGATAAACCAACTCCGCGGCCATCCGACGACCTAACTAAACGGCTGATTTCCTAAACCCGCAAAGTTGCTACTTGCTTGTGCAAGTACAAGACACTTCTTGCCAATCGTTCACAGGGTTGTGTTCCGATCAGGGGTCGGGGTGCCATTTTGCTTCCACCCAGGGCCGCGACGACACAAGTTGGCCATCGTTGGTCGCGTTTCGGGGTCTTTTTTCGGTTCGAGGGACTTGACCGCAAAGCTCCGGAAGTGATCGGAATTCGGGTTCAGTATTTCCGGGGAATCTTTTCGCCTAGCTGAAGTGATGTAAACGTTCGTGTGCGCGCGCTGTGACTGATATAAGTTTTTCCCAACTCCAACCCGTTGGGATTTCTTTCTTTTCTATTTTCCGGACCGGCCACTATACGACCTGGTAACTTCTGGTGTGCCCGCGATAAAAACAACCCGCAGCCGACGGATTTCGCCGCCGAGGACTTTATGTCGAATTCTTCTCTGGCCATGGATGCCTGCTTCACTGCCTTCGATAAGGACGGGTAAGTACCAGAAATTGTGCAACTAGTTTTAGCTCCAAACCGCTGAAAATCCGGATTGTTACGGAATCACCGTTGATTACGAAACATCTAAAACGGGTACTATCTCAGTGCTCTAAATCCCAAAATAGAAACGCATTTTTTGCGGTTATGTAGAGCAAAATCCTTCAACGTAACATATTTCTGATTGTGGTGCATTTGGTTGATTCATTTGTGATGTTTTATCAAAGTAGTCCGTACTAAACCCAAACGTCATATAAACATCCCTTAAAATAAAACAAAAATATATCAGTTAGAATCGATTTGTCAAAAACGTCAGAGCTCACTCCGTCATCGGGGAAGATGTGGGTTGTGGGTCGCGTGTCTGTGGTTATGGTGCGGCGCGGGAATTATGGGTGTTTATAGCCCTGTTCCGAGGTTAAAGTTATGTTCATATTTCGTAGAGGTTTTTCTTTCGATAACAAATTGGAAGCGATTTTTTCGCATGTGGTTTTAGGCCGGGGTCTACCGGTTGTAAAACTAAATAAGCTGCAAAAGTTTTCTCGGCGTGGTTGAGAGAGCGCATCTTTTGAAACATTGATGCATATAAATCACTGTCGCCGGAAATGGTGGAAAACTTACAAGTTTGACAATCTTATGGCCAAGTTTCCAGTGTTTAAAGGTCATGTGAATGAAATAGCATTTTGTTAAATGTATCCTATGTTGGTTCCTTTGCTTAAAGAACATATATCTGTTGTTTTTAAATTGGCCTCTGCATCCATTGATTCTATTTTTTCTTGAAGCTGCTCAAGGAAGCTGAATATTAAACATGAAACTATAAAAATGAGGGTTTTAAACACCGTAAAACGGGGTAACATTGATCACCGGGGTAATTTTGATCAACATGATTTTTTTCCAGATAATCATCCATAACTAAGTTTAAAGTTAAAATATCTCAAAACTTTTTTCTACGTTTAAAAACCTATAGATTGAGTTTCAAATTAGGAAAAACTTGATTTGTTTTTTTTTTAATTTCTAATATACGTAAGACTGTAATTTCAAAATCTTGAAATATCTGTTTTTCGAAGGCTCGCAAACAAACACCCTTCCTGATGAAATCAAAGCGTTTAGAGAAGCAAACAGATTGATTTATGTGAGAGTTCAACCTTTTCCCTTAGTAAATGTATAGTTTTTGTTGTAGTTTGAGATAATTTTTTTTATATTTAAAAAATAGGGACATTTCCCTTTAGGGACATCCAGAATAAAAGGCTTAAATACTATCAAATGGTAAAGTTTGAAGCAAGAAATGAAAAGGGAATAGTGCGAAGGCCTAAGGAGAATGAAGGCAAAATTTAATTTTTTTCTAGTTAAAATTTTATAAGTAATGTTAAAAAAATTTAGCCTCTTAATTTATGCAGCATCATTGTCCATCTTTCAATTTTAATTGTTGTTCGGCCTTAACACATTAAGGATCGTTATTTTTTTTTGGAAAATCTAAACCAAGAAACCAGACATTCAGAGGTGTTTTGTATCCTTTATTATCAAGAAAACTCGTTAAAACCGCCAAAGTAGAGACTGATCAATGTTACCCCAAAGCACAAAATTCTAAACAGAGATGAAATCGATTTTTTAATCAAATTTCAAGTAGTTTAATTAATTTCTGCAACCGTGTTTTTCGTTCATAGGAGTCCAGTACTGGTTTTAAAATTATGAAACAGGTCACATTCCCCTTAATAGGAAAAATAATCGAAAAATATTGAAAAAAAGGGATCAATCTTACCCCGGGTTACGGTACGTATTATTATATATAAAATTGCTTTTTTTTTAGTCATAAATACCTTCTCGCTTGGAACTTACAATTATCGATAAAAGAGTTCTCATCTTCTACCATATGATGTTCGCTCTCTCAACTATTTGTATTCTCGAATAATTTATAAAATATCTCCTTTCGGGATTATCAAAACATCCTGAATACATATTGATATTTATAACCATTAGCAATTGATTTTTTTTAAACCAAACGAAAACTTTGATATTTTTAAAGCATAAATCCAAATGTTTTGCTTTCTTCAGCAAAATATTTAGATTAAAATCTTTGATATCAAAAACTCAACAACGTCCTTCAGCGGCGTCAGAGAATGTTATGATTTTTTGTTGAATTCCTTAAAATTGAGGTAATTTTTTTTTAACGTACTGTTTCTCTGGAAGTACTAAACACGAATATTTATCCACAATCTGAAATCTTCATTTAATATTGAATTGCATTAAATATATTTAAAATCAGGTTTGGTTTTGCATGCTAGCTTGTTAATTCGTCAAATATCAAAGATAGATTTAACTCAAAACTAATACAGTTGCGATCAAAAAAGAATGAAATCGCATGAAGCTGCGCACCCACTTCCAACTTTGACAAGCTGCCATTTCTCTCTCGGTTTATATTTTTTCATGAAAATTTCACACAATCTAGTTCAACTATCCAACTAACACTCCACAAAATTTGAAGTCTTTACAATGACGGGAAACAAAGATACAGCTATTCCCGTAAAAAAGGGAAATTTGGAATTGCTTCACTAAATTTGCTGTATCTTTGACAAATTTCATTGGAAAATTTTGAAATTTGGACCAAAGATGTTAAAATGTTCGATCTAATACCAGGCCAAGTTTCGTCAAAATCGATGAACGTGATCAAAAATGGTGCCGGATTGAAAATGAGGTTCATTATCGCCCAGCAGACGATTTCATTCTTTTTTGGACGGATGTTTGTATGGAAAACATCGCAATCTATGTAATCTGGTTTTTTCTTTCACAAAACCAACATTTATAACAAAGAATGTTGTAAATTGATAGGAACTTCATTTTTGCTTTGTTTAGAAATAGAAAATATTCCAACAGAGCTGATATTGAAACAAAATAGCGAATAGAATATTCGCTTTAATTGTGGATCAAATTTGTTTATCGGTGTAATTAGCAGGTCATTACTGAAACTCTGTTCTTTTTATTTTGAACCCTGTTGGAACATTTTCTCTTTCGAAACAAAGTACGAATGATGTTTTTAGTTATTTGCAACATTCTTTTTGATAAATTTTTGTTTTGTGAAAGAAAAAAACAAGAGTACATGGATTACGATGTTTTCCATACGAACATCCGTCCAAAAAAGAATGAAATCGTCTGCTGGGCGATAATGAACCTCATTTTCAATCCGGCACCATTTTTGATCACGTTCATCGATTTTGACGAAACTTGGCCTGATATTAGATCGAACATTTTAACATCTTTGGTCCAAATTTCAAAATTTTCCAATGAAATTTGTCAAAGATACAGCAAATTTAGTGAAGCAATTCCAAATTTCCCTTTTTTACGGGAATAGCTGTATCTTTGTTTCCCGTCATTGTAAAGACTTCAAATTTTGTGGAGTGTTAGTTGGATAGTTGAACTAGATTGTGTGAAATTTTCATGAAAAAATATAAACCGAGAGAGAAATGGCAGCTTGTCAAAGTTGGAAGTGGGTGCGCAGCTTCATGCGATTTCATTCTTTTTTGAACGCAACTGTAAATTCAAAATATTTCAGAAGCCGTATTATCAAAACGTCATATAAAAGACATAATCGGGCAAAGAAATTGAATTCAGGATGTCAAAATTTTTAAATTCAGTTATTAAAAGATAGGCACCAAAAATACTGTTCCCCTGTGTGATGTAGAAAAAATAATCTGAACAATTTGATACTCCAAGATTAATAACTTGCTTGTCATGACATTATTTTTTAAAATCTTGATCTGCCTTGCTTGATAGTGTTATTCCTTTTTTTTCATGATTAAAAAAACTACTCTTATCTTATCTATGTGTATGTATGTATGTATTTAAAAAAACGAACATACACATATAGGATCTCAATGAAACTTCATGTTTCTTTGAAGAGATCTAATTTACTTAACTCTAAGGCGTACAGTTTTCACGGATCACGGTGTGTTTCGTAGAAAAACTTAAAGAAAAAAAAAATACAGTAACGCTAATTTTTGCATGGGTAGAAAGTAGAGCTTCTTCCGGTTCATTTTCACCAAAAATTAAAATATTTTGTCGGTGACCCCCCATAAAAAATATTTTTTTGAAAATTTTCTATTTGAAATCTTCAAAAAATAAATATATTTTTAGTGTTTTATAATTTCAGAAGAGCTAATTCTCTTAGTTTTAACTTTTAATACCTTTAAATTGAACTCAACAATGTCATTGAAAACTTTGCAAAATTTGCAAATTTTTTTAAAACTAGTTACAGAGCTGTTTAACATGAAAAATGCTTAAAATGTATCTTCTAATCCTAAAAAAAACAAATAAAAATTGGCTGGCAAATCCTGTCAGTAGTCTGAGAGGGTCAAATTATCTGAAATTATTAGAGTTATCTAAAATAATATGAATCCATTTGAATCCATAATTTTAAAAATTTTTGATTGTGGCCACACTGGAGGGAATTTTATTGAAAAAAAGCTCAATGATTAAGAAAATTAGTTAATACTAGGAACCGTTATAGCTTTTTTATGATAATTCTTATCGTAATGCGATCAGGAGTAGAAACGTTTGCCTGAATTTAAGCTTTGAAAAAAATATTACGATAATAAATATTGGAAAGTTAACGATACGTTGAAAACATCTTTGCTGAGAAATCCGTTTTTATACTTCTCCTGAGTTAAATATCTCAAAATTCCAATCGCACTTCAGACCCAATGCAAATCGCTACAGCAGTCTAGCAATCTTGCTTAAATTTAGCTCGTTTCTGTCTTTTGATGCAATTATCATTATAAGCCTGGAGTTTGAGCTAGCATTACTGTTAAGATTAAATAATCTTAGCTTGCACGATTTCCAACCCAAAGAGCTAGCATTACTGTTAAGATTAAATAATCTTAGCTTGCACGATTTCCAACCCACTATATTATTTAAATCATCTCTTAAATTTATTGTATTAAATAAAATTTTATAGTTTTTTGGAAATAAATTTATTTAATGGATGAATATAGTCTAAAACTGTGATAAATTTGGAATTTTTCCTAAAAAAATGCATATTAATCTTTTTGTCGATCTTACATGTACAAAAATTATCAGTATTGTTGGCAAAAGTGGAATGCAGATTATCGATAGCAAACTAGCCTGCAGCGTGTCAGATTCATCATATTTTGTTCATCCCTTACTTATTTTTATTATTCTACTGTACACTGGAGGTCTCTTTATTATCAAATAGAACCAAAATGAAGCATTTATGTTACAGTAAAACAATCATAACTACTATAATGGTATACCAATTATGGCAAAAAGTATAGAAATCATTGATTTTAATAAACCATAGAAATCCGTAAAAACAAAAAAAAAAGGCATAAATCTGGTCCAAAACCGTCGATAAAATTGAAATTTCTCTAGAAAAAAAATCGTTTTTCATCGTTTTGTTGATCATGAATATGAAAATATCAGCAGTACTTCAATTCTTAAGCAAAACTGAAGTTCAAATAATTAATAGAAAATTTATTCACCATCAATTTGAGAAAAAGAAATTTAAAATAGATGTGAAGTAGCGGAAGATAAGCGGATTTCAGTGCAAGTACTTTAGCTTTTAACTAAATTTTATTGAAAACTGGTCTTCTTAGATATGTTTAAATTAAATCTTTATCTTTTAATTTATTTTAAAAATGCCGTAAACGAGTGACATCATCAAAAATTATTTTTTTTGTTTTCTAAAGTGCGTACCCATATGCATCAGAGCCTGCAAATATTATGGTAATATTGCAAAGAACAATTTAAAAAAAAGTAAAGATTTTTAACATTTTGTTGGAAACCAATCAAATGGTGTTGGACTGTTCTTATTCATGTATCATAACATATTTTTAACCAGAATTAGTTCTCCAAGATACACACATACAAATATAAATTCATGTTACATTTGGATAACACCAATAATAACAAGGATATTCCAAATAATAAAATTTAATATAAAATCTATTATATAAAATTCTCTTGTAACGGTGTTTGTAGTACTACTCCTCCGAAATGACCCAACCGATTCAAATCAAATTATTTTTAGAATATTCTGTAGGCATGCGAATCGGTTTATATCGAATAAAAACAACAAAAAGTCGCATCAATTGTCCGTAATCGTTAAATTTGTAATAAATTGAATCAAATTAAAGTCATGGCCTTCAATTTTTTCGACTTTTTTTTTCTTTTGGGCGCCGGGTGGTTTGTTTTTCGTCTCCATGGTCGAGACGTCGCGAGCCAATGTCGCGAGAGGATAGTAACTATGGCATAGCATACTGACCAGTGAGAATATTTTGGCGCGTATTTCTCAACCAAGCATATTTTCAATGCAAATGGTGGCGATATGAAACCTCGATGTGATTTTTTTCTTCTTGATTCCTAGCTCATTTGCCGATCGAATAAAACATATAAATTTCGTTTTGCCAAAATCTGAAATTGAAAAGTCAGGCATCCAATTTTAGAGATTTTCTTTTCTTTGATGGGTTTGTTATTCGTCTCCATAGGTGAGGCGTCGCGAGCAAACGTCGTTGCAAGATAATAATAACCAAAGCATACTGTTCATTGATCGCTGGAAAATTTTAAAAATTAGGCGCCTATTTTTCAACCAAGTACCTGTTTTTCTTATGCACGTGGGGGCGATATGCAACCTAGATGGGTTTTTCCATGCTTATTTGTACACAGCACATGGTAATAAATGACGCCTAGATGTGACACGGATTGATATTTTATCGATCGAATCAAAACCAAAACCAAATAAACGATTTTAAATATTAAAACCATTTTTAATTCGTGCTAACTTAAGTAGTAAATTGTTGTCAAAAAAATATGAATTTGGTAATGATGCATATGAAATAATGTTTGCGGACGTTTGGAAAAAGAAATTGGGAAGCTTTACATTCAATTTCGTATAATCCAATACGCCTAGAACGCTAGACACATGAAGAGAACAAGAGTCTGTCCTTTGAAATAGATTAGATAGGATTAAAGTTTGATTTTCTGCAAACGCAAGTTGAAGTTATCAATAAAATAATCTACTTTTTAATAACAAAAAGTGAGGATATGCATTTTCCGGAAAATTTTCAATTAAGAAAGTAGCCTAGAGCAAGTGCAAACTTTAAACTTTCACAAAAAATGTATACATTATTTCTTCATCTAAAAATTGTTGGGCCCAAAAAAACAATTTGATTTAATAAACTCAACTTTTTATTAAAATAATTCACCAAAAAACTGTTTACACGTTTACTGTTTGTTTACACACTATTCAAGTACGTTCTTAACATGAAAAGTGTGTTTTTGTTTTACATATTTTGGCTACATAGAAGAGACATTTGATTCACTTTTTTGTTGAAAAGTTTTTTGTTTTTGATTGACATTCCAGGGGCAGCAGATTTTTATGATGAACTTCTAATATGACCTGAAAGTGTTAAAAATGATATTTATTCCTGTAATTTCTTAGGGGAAATAAGTGATAACGCGCCATTTAGCAATGAAACATCTATTATTTTAGAATTTTTTCTCCCAAATGGCCAGAAAGGATATCCCGAGTGTTGAATCTGAAGCGAATATTCAAAATAATTATAAAGGTCTTTGTAAACCAAGGTCTTTTGGTTGAACAGCATTCAGTGAAAATGAAGTTCCAAGCATTAATTTATTCCGGAGAAAAACTTAGGATATATCGATGAAAGTTGATAAAACAAATAAACAAGAACAAGTATTAAATTCATTTTAAAGTCTTTTCTCTGACGCATCTGAAAAAGACCTTATGTGTTTTCACTTGTCCAAATAAATGGGACAAATGTATACTACGATATTTCGAATATGAAAGTTGAACTGTGGTGATATTCGTTTGCATTTGCCCCTGTGTTTCATTTTTGAAATCAAGATTTACAGTTAAAAAGACACCTATTTTTTTAAGGTTTTGTTTATATGATAATTTCGAGGAAACAAAATGAACTCATGAAACCAACGAAGCCTGAGAAGAGAAGAGAATTTAAAAATCTGTTTTTCAATTAAATGTTATAAAATTTCAAAAATATTACATAATCCTAAATGAAATCGCAGATCACCACCAACAATGTTCAGGAAATTTTGAAATCAGAACATCGCAATGCTTCAATTAGAATCTTTAAAATGATGCGTGAACATATCTTAACATATTTTTTCTTCTTTTCAAAACCAATCGTTTCTTTGATTCATTGAGTTAAAGTTCAAAGGAATAAATTAGCATTTTTGCTTGAATAGAAAAAAGGAATTTGCTGTATACAAAATAGACAGTTTTAATGTCATGACAAGTGCTGTTTGGGAACACTTAAAATTAAAATGTGTAAAGTCTATAAGTTAAGAATCATGCGAAACTTTTTTGAACATGATTTTGGTGAAAATATGGATTTCAATTCAAACTTCTTCGAAGGATGAGGATGGTGAATAAAAAGCTGTTTGAAAATGGTTAGTAAAAAATTGTTTCTTATGTTTTTTATTTCTTCAGCTCTAAATCCAAAGCTGATTGGGAGATGAAAGCGCTGCGTTAGGCAAAATATTCGGCAGATTCTCCAAAAATTGTCCCGATATACAAAATTCTTTTTTAAAAAAAGATTCATACGCAATATATATCAATAAATCAGAAACTTTTTATTTCGTTTTAAACCTTAATGTGAAGTCGAACAAAACGGAATAAATCTACTAAATGGAATACAACAAATGAAACATACATATTATCAACATACAGTTATTTATGGAACGAGTAACAAAAAGTGAATTTATAAGACCCGTAGAATTGAGTTAAAATTCTTAGGTTTTATTTTGATAGAATTAAGCGGGACGGTTCGAGTAAAGGGAAAGGAGGAAAATGTAAAAAAAAAAACTAGGAAAAATGGAAAATGGACACCAAGTTGAACATGGTAAGACGAAGTTTACCGGGCCTGCTAGTATTCATATAAAAATAAGTTTTTGAGGAAGTCCAAATTACTTATCTTTCCAGGCGTTGACATTTTTTATTGTTTCAGAATGACAAAATATTTCAGTAAAATTTAAAAAATAAGTTTTCCATGAAAAAGGTTACTATTCCATTGCACTGGGATAAATTTACAGGTAATAATTTCTAAATATGGACTACAAATCTTCAAAAAAACAAAGCGTATGAGGACTCACCGACCAAATATTTTAATTTTGCCTGAAAATGATTCAGAAAAGGCTAAATTTTTCATTTTTGAAAAAATTAGAGTTACTGTATTTTTTCTTTTAAACATCTTCCATAGAAGCACCGTGGGATATGATGGCTAGAACCTTACAAATGCTAAAACCACCAACCCATAGAAAGAGTACTATGTATGCCATGACCGATATTCGATCTCATGACCTCTGGCTTGGAAGACTTGAACGCTATCCTCTATGCCACGGTCGGCGGCTCATTTAAACGACATTGGACTCGAGCCTAAGACCAATCTAGAAGAATTATCATCACGAGTATGTGATAATAATGCATCTAAATAAATTCTATCCGCTCATTTTCACCATCTTCCATTTCTTCTAACTTTCTATTCGTCTATAAATATTTCATAATCACAAAATGTCCCTACTAAAAAGGACATCACTTTTCACCGATAAGGCCGATAAATTAGATAACAGAAATAAGAATTAAAATAAAATATTAAACCACTCGTAAAGACGTTATGTTCAGGGTTATGTTCACAATTTTAAGCGGGTTGAGAGGACAGCTCGAAATTGGAAGACGAGTTGAGAATACAGCCCAAACTTTTTGATAAAAAAAACTCAAGCGAGTTGAGAGGATGGCTTGAAATTGAAAAGCGAGTTGAGAGGAAAGCCTAAACGATTTGATACAAAATAAAAAAGATCAAGCTTGTTTAGAGGACAGCTAGAATTTTTTTTAAATATCACAAATAAGCGGGTTTAGAGGACATATTGAAATAAATTAAAAAATAACACCAGTAAGCGAGATGAGAGGACAGCTTGGTGATCAACCGGGTTTTTTTTATATGATTTTATTGTCTAGGTTCACATAGTAGATAAGTAAAATTTGTAACTATTTACATCACGGTCGGTTTTTGGTGTTTCTATAATATAACAAATCATAGCAGCGAACTGTTGAAGAAAAAGTTTTCTAGTATTTCTTCGGAAATTTCGTAAGTTGGGAAATATCCAATCCATTTTTTGAAGACTCAAGGTCCTTCTATCGACGCTAGAGAAAAGGTTCTTCTGGTAATTCCATATTATCCTGGTGTCGCAACAGCCGAATATGAAGTGCTCCAAGTCATCAGTAATTCCAGGACATAGGTCGCAATAAGGATCTGCTCTCATGTTTCTCCTGAATAAAAGCTCGTTGTTTCCTATTTTGTTATGAACGACCAAGAACCACGCAGACCGTTGATGGGATGATAAATATTTGGAGTGGATGTTCTTGAAGATCGTTTTCCATTCTCGATGTGGATTTTCTCTTACGATTTTTGGGTTTTTCAGTCTTTGGAGATATAATTGGTAGATACCGGATGAAAATGGCGAACGACGTAGGGTTTCTGATAAGTACACAGATTCTTGTACAATGGTTCTGACGTGAGAATACTTTCTAGGAATTGCAGATACGTTCGGCGGACTAACATTATTCTCCAAGTAGCTCCACATAAACTGTAGATCTGATCCAGCTCGTAGAAGTCTATTCACCAGTAAAGATTTTGATTTTAGTGTTGGTGAATGAAGGCCTAGACCTCCTCTTTCTTTTGGAAGGATCATTGCTTCAAAAGCCACTCGGTTCCAAGATCTGCCATGCCAAATAAACTTTCCAATTTGGGCTATGATTTTGCCAGCGAACTTGTTGGGCAATGGAATTGTAGATGCTACATACCACAGTTTTGATGAAACGTAAGTATTTATCAGAATGATTTTTTGAGTTAGATTCAGTGTTCTGACATTATTCATCCACAGCCTCGTTTGGAAACTTTGTATCGTCTTCTGCCAGTTTTCATCGATGATGCGTTCGATATTTTCGCAAAAATAAAGGCCTAGAATTTTGACCTGCGGCTCTATTTTCAGCCAACTGCTGTCTTGGGTTAGTGCAACATTCCCAATTAAAGTTGCTACCGTTTTCTGAGGATTGAGTAGCGCTCCTGATACATGTTGAAAATCGCGGAATATGTTTACCAAAGTCGTGAGTTGATTTTCGTCTTCCAGAAAGATAGATATATCATCTGCATATGCATTTAGCACAGTTCGCGGGAGCATTGTACTTATTTTATCCAGTAACGGCTGTATGTAGATGACGAAAAGCAACATAGAAAGAGGATCGCCTTGTCGTACTGAACGCTGTATTTTGATTTCGTTGGATAATCTTCCGTTGATCAACACCCTTGAGTAACTGTTGCCGAAGAAGGACATCAACAGCGCAACTAAATTCTGGTTGAAATTCATTTTGAGCATGGTGTCGGCTAGAAAACTATGCTCGACCCTGTCAAAGGCGTGATCAAGATCGAGAGCTACTAAAAGAGAGCTTTTTGAGCTTGTTTTAAGATGGCATATATTGTCTAAAATTTTCGCAGTTGCTTCAAAGATATTCCTTCCTCCATTAGTACACTTCTGCTTGCTAGACAGAACTCTTGTAACGAGGTCTGTAATGCGCCGCTTTAAGATTCTCCCAACAAGTTTAAAGTCAAAATTTAAAAGCGAAATAGGGCGATAGTCTTTTACACTGTTAGCATTATTTCCTTTTTTTATCAAGACAATTACTCCATCGAAAAATTCTTTTGGAGCAAGTCCGCGCAAACCATCATTCACCACGTGAGTTAATTCTCGACCAATAATATCCCAACATTTCTCGTAAAATTCTTTTGGTAATCCGTCAATTCCCGGGGATTTTTTTGAACAGCTAGATTTTACTGCAACCTTGAGTTCGTCGTAGGTGATTTCCTGGAGGATTTGTTGATTCATTGAGTTGTCTTCGGGAATTTGAAGTAGAGGTGTGAAGTTTTCATTTCGAATAATCTCGGATGGACTGTATAGATTCTCGAAGAAATTTTGGAAGTGTTGTTGAATAGTGTTCTGCTCTGTAACTATCCCTGTTGCTGTTTCAATCTGTTGTATGTTCGTTTTTTTCCTGCTGGTTTTCTGATTCGCGATATGAAATATGGATGTTTTTTCTCCACCAATGTAATTTTCATTCCATTGACTATTACTGGAGCAAATTTGCCTTTGGTGTCGGAGCATTAGACTTTTGATGTGGTTGATGTCTCTCAATTGCTGTGGGTCACCATAGTATCGATCATATGCTCTTCTCAACATTGCGTAGTATAATTCCGTTGTTTCATGATCATGCCGACGTTGAAGGGACGATTTCCATCGTAAAAATGACTTTATTTTTGGCTTCGCATATTTGATCCACCACTCAATCCAATTCACAAAGTTCTGCTTTTGTCTACACCAGTAGTTCCATTTTGTGATCAGTTCTGCCATAGTTTCATGATCGCTTAATACCCTCGGGTGCATTCTCCAAATGCCTCTTCCTGGTGCCGTACCGAGAAACGGAAGTGCTACGCGAATTACATACGCTTTGTGATCTGAAAATGCGGTGGCAGTAAAATGTGCATTTCTGACCATACATTGCATATGTGCAGTTAGCAGTATACGATCCAACCTTGAGGAAGAGTCTGCTCTTATGAATGAGTATTCCACATTATTCCCGTTCAATATTTCCCACGAATCTTTCAGTTCAGATGAGTTCATCAGCCTACGTAACATCGGAGAGTGTGAGTTGGTCCCAGTGGCATCCTTCCGATTGACAACGCAGTTGAAATCACCCCCCACAATGACGTTTTGTACATTGCACACTGGTACAGAACATCAATCTAGCGGAACTAAATTAATAGCGCCCAGGGATGAAAAGATAGACTTTTGGTGTCTTCGACAACATTGCATAGTTTTACAAGGCGCATACTTTGAAAGTAAATACAGAGTCGAGGGGTCCACCAATAGCAAGATAAAAATGCTAACTTTTTTGTTAAGCATTTTAGAGCTTTGGTTTCTTCTACAAAGTTGTTTATCTTAACAAAATACATAACTTTGCTGAACAAGTCAAAGTTCTACAATTTCATTCTAAGGAGTTACAATGAAATTAAGAAAAATACCTTGAAAAAAAAGTTTTTTAAATCTGAAACGTTGTAGGTAAGACAAAACAATTTTCAGTCTTCGAAACAAAGTTGTAAAATGTTAAGTTCTACAATCGCTTAGTACATTATGATGTGTTTTGAAATTGCTGAAGCGCTGCAGAAAGCATTTAGTGTAATATATTAACGATTTTCAAAGCAAAGTGGTTCGAATTGCGCAAATTTTCGCACCATCAGCCAATGTGGATTTTATTTTTGGTATTAAGAGGAATCATTTCCATATAAAACTAGCGTGGAACTCGGTGGAACTCGGTGGAACTCGAAGCAATTTTAAGATTGAAAATCTAGTATTTTGTTCACAAATATCACTTTTTCAGACACTTGTTTTTACAACATTTGCTTCGGTCAGGAATAAATGGTGTATATCAACGTGTTGTCAGCTCTGGTTTCAAAATGGTCATAAATCCTTTACTCAAATTGAGTTTGTAATCCAACGAAAACTTATTATCTCAAAAGTCTTTTTATCGTTAAATAGAGCCAAAGATGGCCTGCCACCAGCTACTGAAAGCTGAAAGCTAGTTTACTTTTGGAATTAAATCACTTTCACGTGTTGGTACAGATATCATTTATATAATGATGTACTACCCAAGTAACCATAAGCACTAAAACATAGCCCTTAATCAACACTATATTCCCATATATAACTCTGAATGAATGCTTGTTTTGCACTATATGCGTATAAAATGCAGATTTAATGCTAAAAAGGCGAAATAGCGGGCTGATTAAATGCTATCAAACAAAGCCTTTAATAAACACTACAAATGCTGAATTAGAGCACCATCAAAACGTCATTTTTCGCCAGCCGTATAAAAGCATTAACAGTGCCTACTTAGAACAACTTTTAATTATTTTATAATTATTCTTTGAATAATGAAAATGAACAAAAATTAAAAAATAAAATTATTACCTACAGCATCAATCAAACTGCTGAATGAAGGATTATGCCTGCTTAATGATGGATTCTATGAAATGAGGAGTGATTTTGAATTACATTTGATGAGTTTCGAACCGAGGATCCCGCAGCAGCCTTTATCTTTCCTTGCGCCTTTACCATTTCGACCACTCTTGATTCTGATAAGATGGGTGAAAATACCCGTACTTCAAGTACTGTTCGGGTCCCACCATTTTTGTTTATTGCTTCTGTGCATTAATAATGCTGATTTAAAACTAAAAAGCATTATAAATGTTGATATAATGCTTGTTAACTTTATATACTAGCTCTATATGTGCATATAGTGCTATCATTAGTGCTAATTTTTTATTGCTTCTATGCATTAATAATGCTTATATAAAACTAAAAAGCATTATGAATGCTGATATAATGCTAACTTGCATTAGAAATGTTGATTTAATGCTAACTTGCATTAGAAATGTTGACTTAGTGCTGATTAAGGGGTATGGCTTAATGCTTATGGTTACTTGGGTAGAACAGATTCTATTGATAAATTTGAAACGGAAAACCGGTTAAATCATCTAATTATTTCTTTTTCTCAAATTCTGCAAGTAAATTGCATCAAAGAAACTAAGAAACTAATAAAGTGTCAAAAAAAGTGATATTTGTGAACAAAATACTAGATTTTCAATCTTAAAATTGCTTCAAGTTCCACCGAGTTCCACGCTAGTTTTATATGGAAATGATTCCTCTTAATACCAAAAATAAAATCCACATTGGCTGATGGTGCGAAAATTTGCGCAATTCGAACCACTTTGCTTTGAAAATCGTTAATATATTACACTAAATGCTTTCTGCAGCGCTTCAGCAATTTCAAAACACATCATAATGTACTAAGCGATTGTAGAACTTAACATTTTACAACTTTGTTTCGAAGACTGAAAATTGTTTTGTCTTACCTACAACGTTTCAGATTTAAAAAACTGTTTTTTCAAGGTATTTTTCTTAATTTCATTGTAACTCCTTAGAATGAAATTGTAGAACTTTGACTTGTTCAGCATAGTTATGTATTTTGTTAAGATAAACAACTTTGTAGAAGAAACCAAAGCTCTAAAATGCTTAACAAAAAAGTTAGCATTTTTATCTTGCTATTGGTGGACCCCTCGACTCTGTATTCACTTTCAAAGTATGCGCCTTGTAAAACTATGCAATGTTGTCGAAGACACCAAAAGTCTATCTTTTCATCCCTGGGCGCTATTAATTTAGTTCCGCTAGATTGATGTTCTGTACCAGTGTGCATTGTAGAGATGATGCGCCAAAGTGGAGTTGAAAAACGTTTCTCTACTTGCTCGATTTTGTGTTCCGGGGGGCGCGTATAGGTTTATAAAAGTAACACCATTTACAGATAAACTTATAAGTCGTGCATCTAAACTCCTTTGTACATTTTGATAGACATAATAGTCCCTAAGAGCTATTGCTGTACCTCGTCTACGCTCATCGACATTAAAAACTATGTTAAATCCGTTAATATCGAGTTTAGTGATCGCTACTTCCTGAAGAAATATTACATCTAGTTCAGATGTGCGGATAAACGAAATCAATGAATTTAACTTCGCTCCACAAGATACTCCGTTCATGTTAATGGTACCAATAATATAACTATACGAAGTCATTTAAAAAAACAAAAAAATTCGACTCAGTTGGGACTGGTAACTCTATCACATATGCTCTTTTCTGCCTGCTATGCTGTTTGTTTTTGTTGTTTTGTTTGCTTACCGAGGGATAGTTTAACTGATTGCGCCCGGTAAGTTTCATAGCTGTGTTCGGTGATCGGCTGGCATCCGCATAGGTGTGTATTTCAGTGAGAAAAAAACTGCTTCACAGCTGGTAAACAGAGCGCTGATGAATATTCGATGGTTGACTGTTCGGTGGGCAGTTGGTGTGATGTTTATCCTGAGTAATACGGTGAAAGTGAATTTAATGTTGGGTTTTCGGTTTGGTCCTGGATGATTCTCGCGAACGTGGAAGGCCTCGCTGTTCCTGGGAACGGGTGATTCGCTTTTCCTCGTGACTTTGTTCGACATTCATAGGTGATGCTGGTCGTTTGGTGTTCGGTATCAGATGTGCTGTTTTTGTAACCTCTTCGGAAAAACCATGGAAGTTTGGTGAAGTTGCTTCAGTGATCTCTATTTCTTTTTCGGCAAGTGGAATCGTATTGCTCCGGACTAGCAATGGAGGGAATTCCTCATCCATTTCAGTTGATGAAATAGAGAGCTGCCTATCGACATTCGGCTGTATCTGGCGGGTGTTGTTTACGTTCTCGGGATCCGTGCTAGTTTTGAAGAGGTCTGAGAGCAATCTTGTTTGTGCAGAATTTTGAACTTGGAGTGATTTTGCATACTCCGAGCATTTTTGAGTATAGTGCACGTTACGATTGCAGTGTTTGCATGTTGCTGTTTGACCCTTGTATGTTACCAGTGTCATGGATGATTCGACAGTTATGTATGAAGGGATAGGTTTTATCAACTTCATTCGGACTATTCTTACACCGTTGGGTACTCCCGGAAAGAAATCCTTCCAGGTTTCTTGTCTTATCGACTGGATCTGACCATACTCACGCAGTCGAACAGCAAGTTGTTGGTTTGTTACTTGTGGTCGGAGATCATGGATCTTAACCTCAATCGAACCGTCCTCCATTGAAAGCTGTATGTCGTATTTCTTTCCTTCGTATTCCAATTGATGCTGCAGATTATGTTCTTGGACAATTTGCTGGGCTGTTTGGGGTGAATCCGTTCCTACGAATACCTGACCATTGCTGATCTGTAGATGCTTCACATGGGTCACTTCCAATCCAAGTGTTTCTATGATAAAGCTGGCTATTTCTGGATACTTGATTCTGACAGGAATGTTCCGAAGATTGATGACGAAGGTTTGTTCGACCGTTGAGGTCATTTCGGTGTTTTTGGTTCCTTAAAAAGGAGACCAGCAAAGCGGTATGGGCGGACAAAGTCCGTAAATAAATTTGGAAAAAAACGCTTTGTTGGCAATCAAAATACGTCTGACTCCAATGCAAGCAAGATGGAAACTCGGGTTGATAAGACAGCCTGAAATAAATTTAAAAAAACATCAATAAGCGAGTTGAGAGGACAGCTTGGTGATCAGGCAAATTGGGAGGACAGCTTGAAATAAATTTGAAAAAAAATACACCAACAAGCAGGTTGAGGGCACAGATTCAAAATAAATTTAAAAATAACACCAATCAGTGGGTTGAGAGGACAGCTTGGTGATAAGGTGAATTGAGAGGATAGTTTTAATTAAATTAAAAAGAACACCAAAGAGTGAGTTGAAAGGACAGCTTGGTGATTGAGCGAGTTGGGAAGACAACTTGAAATAAACAAAAAAACACCAATAAGCGAGTTGAGTAGACAGCTTTAAATAATAATTAAAAAAAAACACTAGTATGTGAGTTAAGACCAGGCCCACTAATGGTTGCTAAACCTCGAATCGAGTACATTCAGCAACATATTTATCAACCCATCATTGCACCAATAGTTGCTAACTTGATTCGAGAAATAGCATTCGAGCAGTAGGTTATTACAGGATGCGTTTATGTAGCAACCCAGTAGCAACGCAGCCGGTAGTCGCTATCAGAAAATAAACAAACACAAATACCTACCTGGATGGCAACAATGGGTGCGAAAATAAGTAAGTAGATAAAAACGCAACCAATCAAAACATCTAAAATACCGACCGAAATAGCAACTTGCGGTGGGCTTGGTCTAAGGGGGCAGCTTGGTGATTTAGCGAATTGAGAGGACAAATTGAAATAAATTATCAAAGAAAACCACCAATAAGCGGGTTGAAGTTTGAAATAAATTATAAAAAAAAACTTTAATAAGTGAGTTGAGAGGAAAGCTTGAAATAAATTTAAAAATAACACCAATTAGCGAGTTGAGAGGACAGCTTGATGATCAAGCCGGTTGAGGGCTTGCTTTAAATAAATTAAAAAAAAACACAACAATAAGCTAGTTGAGAGGACAGTTTGGTGACTTAGCGAAATGAGAGGACAGCTTGAAATTAATTTAAAAAAATACACCAAGATTCGGGTTGAGAGGACAGCTTTAAATAAATTTTAAAATAACACCAATAAGTGAGTTGAAAAAACAGCTTGGTGATCAAGCGAGTTGAGAGGACAACTTGGAATAAATTTAAAATAAAAATACCAATAAGCGAGTTGAGAGGACAGCTTGGTGATTAAGCGAATTGAGAGGACAACTTGAAATGAATTTAAAAAAAACACCAATGAGCGGGTTTAGAGGACAGCTTAAATTCAATTAGAAAGTCACACCAATAAACGAGTTGAAAGGACAGCTTGGTGATTAAGCGGCTTGAGAGAACAAATTTGAGTGAATTTAAAAATAACACCAAGCGAGAGGACAAATTGAAATAAATTCAAAAAACACACCCCAATTAGTCTGAGAGTACAGTTTGGTGATTAAGCGAATTGAGAGGACAGCGTGGAATAAATAAATAAAAACCAAGAAGCGGGTTGAGAGGACAGATAGAAATAAATTTATAAAAAAAAACACAACAATAAGCAAGTAGAGAGGACATCTTGGTGATCATGCGGATTGGGAGGACAGATTGAAAGAAATAAAAAAAAATCAAATCAATAAGTGCGTTGAGAAGACAGTTTGGTGATTAAGCAAATTGTGAGGACAGCTTGAAATAAATTCAAAAAAACACCAATAAGCGATTCAAGAGGACACCCTGGTGATCAAGCGAATTGAGAGGACAACTTGAAATAAATTTAAAAAACATCAATAAGCAGGGCCCGAATAACCCGGATGGTTAAAAGGTCTCAAATAAGCGATTTGAGAGGACAGCTTGGTGATTAAGCGAATTGGGATGACAGCTTGGAATAAATTAAATAAACACCAATAAGCGGGTTGAGAGGACAGCTTGGTGATAAGCAAATTGAGAGGACAACATGAAATAAATAAAAAAAAAAAACTAAACGGGTTCAGAGGACATCTTGGAATAGATTCAAAAATTACATAAATAAGCGAGTTGAGAGGACAGCTTGAAATTTTTATTTAAAAACACCATTAAGTGAGTTGAGAGGACAGCTTAGTCATTGAGTGAATTTAGAGAACAACTTGAAATAAAGGCGAGTTGAGCAGGCAACCTAGGCGTATTGATCATCGAGCGAGTTGAGAGGACAGCTTGAAAATTCGTAGGCGAGTCAAGAAGACAGCTTGAGCGTATTAACAAGAACAATCAATCGAGTAGGTCGGATAGCTTGAGGTAAGAAGGAAAAGTCAAGCGAGTCGAGAGTAGGACAGAAAAAATGTAATAAATTTCAAGTGCGTTGGAAGAACGGCTTTGCAATTTACTCGTGAGGGGCTTGTGATATAGCTCAGTTGGCAAGTCTGTTGTCTCTTGAGCCGATGTCCGCGAGTTCGAGCCCAAGAGTAAACATCGAACACAGGTACCGGATAAGTTCTTCAATAACGATCCGCCAACTGCAACGTTGATAAAGTCGCTAATGCCATAAAAATGGTAAAACGACTATAATCGAAACGAAAAAAAAAATTACTCGTGAACCTATATATCCGTGTCTCTATAGAAATTGATTTTTTTCTTTTTTTTTAAATTTGAAATTCTAAGTCTGAAATTATAATGTTACTTCTCAATTGTTATGAGCGAAATATTTATACTGTTTTTGATAAAGCACATACCAAGCTATCAACGATGGTATAAAAATATTTCGATATTTATCTTTAATATTTTCTTAACTCAAAAATTTTAGTTGCTGGTAGAGTTATTTAATAAATAACAAATCGAATTTCGAAAATAACAGCTCTTATAAGAGTTTTCATTTTTGATTAATTGGCATTATGAAAAAATGATTCGTTAGGGCCTCTCGAGAAAAATTGCCCCGGCCCCCCTGATGTTCAGCTATTTTGGAAAGCTGGATAGGAGCTGGCCAATTTGTTTTCCAAAAAATTTAGAAGCATTGTAGGTACAACATTTGGACCGGTTAGTGTAGAAACTGATGCAAAGAAACATTGGGATCAGTAACAATGACGTGGATCATTTCGATCCCTTAATTAACAAACTTCACTTGTTCTTGGTGATTTTCTCTGCGTGCCTGCTAAGCCAAGCTTTATTATTTTGAAACTCCGTTTGGCAACAATCAAAAGCAAAATAAAAACCATAAAATTCTCCGACTTCATTGCAGCCAGCAATCGTCACTTTCACCATGCCAATCTGCGACAGTAATTTTGTGGTGGCGATGCCGCATATGTCACCCGACATTATCGTCCCGAGGAAGATGGGGAGGGAAGATTTCACGACGATGACGTCTCGTCTTCAAAAGGCGTATTCCGCAACAATTATACAAAAGTTGTAGACCTACTGTAGCTGTAGGTTCTGTATTTCCGGCAGCCACCCACACACAACATTGCCAGTTTAGAGTTAGACGAGTTACGAGATTTGTCGTTTCAGCGCAAATCCTTCTTGTGTGCTCTGAAATGTATGCGACACGTTGAGGTTGTTAAAATTGGAATCTTCTCCGCTGCTCGAGCGTGCCAAAACTAATTGCAAAGTATATTGCCTCAGATTTATTGGCGTGGTTGTAAAATCCAGACAATGCACAGTGGTTTTGGACGGGATTCTGACGTGACAAAATTCGTTACGAATATACTATAAGAGATAGACAGATGGTGGGTTCATATCCTATACAAATTTGCCTAAGCCTTAGAGCCTCCAAAATCAGCACAGATGTTATAAAACCGTTTGATAATATTTTTGGTCCAATTTTGACCAGTCTGATGAATATTTACATATGTACGATTCATTCATGGCATGAAGCTTCTATATCAATTTTTTCCTGGTTATGGTAGGGGAGGAGCGGGCTATATGCGCCTATTAAGCAGAACACTGATTTAATCAAATATTACATCGAATATGTGTACAAAAACTATATACACGTGTGCAGGCATCTGTTTTCTATACATTGGAATAATTTTTATGTTCAAATTTTCTTCTGTTTCCAAGAAAATGATTTTATTATAAGTGTTGTCTAAAATGCCGAACCTCAAATCGTGCGGGCTAAATGCGCCTATTTATGTTTTGAACAAAATTTCTGTTTTTTGGGCAATATTTCCGTATAATTTCATTGAAACTGATAGAAAGTAATAATTTCCGTACGACGAAGCTGAAGTGTTATAAACATCTTTGTATATTATAATTTTAAGGAATAAAACAAATGTTAGGGTTGCCATACTATGGAGGCAGTTCATCCATGAGAAAAACTCTATCAAATCTGTTTTTAGATCTTCAATTCTCTCTTAAGATGTTATTCAGAGCTTAGATTTGAAGTTTCAATGATAAAAATCATTTATTTATTCTATTTAACCTGTTATTTTAGGATGGAGGCATTTTACAAACATGATGGGGGCATACAAAAACACTCTATTATTCCACTATTCCACTATTCCACTCTATTATTCCAATTTAAACCTCCACAAAAGCTGAAATATGTTTAATTTCTAAAGTTCATTTGAGTAAGAAACAAAAACCATCCTAGTTTTTGTTTTAAGCTTCTTTACGTATAATTTTTAAAAGTCGAAATATTACATCAAAATGTATCAAATACTTGTATGATTTTTCAAATTTTTTTGAGTTAGTAAATTCATAAAATTCTTTCTTGCCTTATGTTCTAAGCGTATCACCCTCAAAATGCATTGGTCAGATAAGCGGTCTAGTCAGCCACTTCATCAAACAGCCGTAGGGTCATTTAACCCGATAGGCCCATTTAGGAAACCTTTCCCCTACGGTTATTTCAACTGACCATATCGCGTTGTGACAATACTGAGCACATTGCTTACCAATCCAAATAGAGAAATCTTTCCGCAACAATAATGGCGGTGACGCTCTTTTCTTTCTTTTTCTGTCCCAATTTCCGGATGTGTACTTATTCAACACTCATGTTGGTATGGTTTAAGCTTTGAGATACCTTTTATAACAGGTTGACAGGTTCCCAAAAAAAACGTCGCTATGCTCAATTCTGCTGACATGCCAAGCCAACTTCCCCGGGTGATAGATACCGTTAAAGGTGGTCTGGAGACAGCCATGTTGACGTCCCGTGAGAGCCGGAATGGGGCCGGGTTTTGCTAGTTTGGCGTATCTACTAAACGGATCCGATGTGGCACCAAACAAAACCGGCAGGTCGAGAGCGAGCCAAAAAAGGCGAATTCCGGTGACGACGACGGCAGCCATTCAGGATTTTTCTTTTGTCCCTGTCCGGATGGTGACAATGATGATAATGATGATGGTAGCAATAATAGAGGATAAACCATAAGGGAATCGAAGCCGGTAGGACCGCGAAATTATTATGAGGCCATCGTTCCCGTCGTCGTCGCCGTTGTTGTTCAAAATGCAGAAGAAGATGTCATACTGCTGCATGCATATATAACTATCTGGTGCAACTGTCAGGCTGCAAATGGTTCCGAGCTTCACTTGCCGATGAATCGACGTTTCAATTTAATCAATAACACCCGGGTAATTGCAGAGCTTTTTTTTGCTCTCCTAGAAATGTGAATCCCATTGCATAACGTACGATATGCAATGTGAAAAATAGGGCAGAATAAGAGTTTCCGGAACTGTCAGTTTTAAAACGTTTCATTTTTTTAATTATGAATTAAGGCTCTTTCCAAATGTCATCTTTATGTACCAGACAATTTTATCAATTTTTTTTAGTGTGTATTTTCAATTTTGTCAATTTTGTCAATATTGTCAATATTGTCAATTTTAACAATTCTGTCAATTTTGAAAATTTGACAAATCTACAGACTGTCAAATTTGCAAATGTTGTAAATTCTGTGAAATTGTAAATTTTCTTTTTAAATTTTTTCAATTTTCCATTTATTTTTAAATTTTCCGAATTTAGACAAGCATTTAAAGTAGAGATGTACCGAATAGTGGTATTCGGCGAACGGCCGAATACCGAATATTGACCTTTTCAGCTATTCGGCCAAACGAAAACACTAAAGCGATTATTTCAATTTCCTTCTATTTCTTCCATCTTAATGCTTTTCATGTTTTTGAGTCGATTATTTTCAACCAGATGATGTATTACAAAATCATTTTCAATTAGGGGTCTCTCTGTTTAAAAAAAAAAAAAATACTAATAACTGAAAAGGCATCAGATGACTTGTCGCTTCAAGGGCGTTTATCACCAAAGAGATGGGTTCCTCTGAAATCTGGCAAAAAACACGTCAAAACTGGTGCCAAGCAACATAAAATTGCTTTTTTGATATCGAATTAGATGAAAGTCGCATTTGAGCAAGATATCTTCAAAATAATTGTTAAAAAGTACCATGATTTTTAGCAGTCTGTGCTTTAACCTTGGGCAAATCAGGACAATTTTAGCAAAAAAATATTTAAAAAAAACGAAAAGGTGAAGAAAATCAAGGCCAAAAACATACAATAGGCAAATGAAAGAAAATAACTTGAAATTTAATATTTTCATTGAATAGCAGGGGCAGTATTAAAATCGTGTCGTGTGGATTAAACAACAATTGATGTTCAATATGGAATTGTATAAAAATCGTTTTTAACATAAAATCTTGAAATTTCCAAAGAAAAATCAGAAGTCTTTATTTGATTTGGCAAATTATTTGGATAAAGCCGGGCGAAATTCGGGAAGTTTTCTATATCTGAGTACAATATCCGAGCATCCTGGCCAAATTTGACTAATCTTGAATTCTTTATTGGATTTATGGACAAGCCTGGGTATTTAAAAAAAAAACATTACTTTTGGCTATTCTATGAACTATCCAAATTCATTGTAAATTCATAAATTTGACAATTATTTCATTGTATAGATTTTTAAAATTAATATTCGGCCTTTTCGGCCTATTCGGCCGAATACTTAGCCCAACTATTCGGAGAGCCGAATATTCGGCTTAACGGTTTTTTGACGGTATTGGGCGCCGAATATTCGGTACATCTCTAATTTTAAAGTATGACTATTTTGTCAATTTTTCAATACTGTCAATTCTAATTTATTCTTAAATTATGCCAATTCAACTATTTGAAGGGATTTTTTTTCTTAATTTGTAACTATAAATTTAACAATTTCCACAATTTCGCAGTTTTTTTTGTTATTTAATTTCATTTAACAATTCCGTCAATTTTGTCATTTTCATGAATTCTGTCAATCTTGACAATTTTATCGGTTTTATAAATTTCTTCATATTTTGTCAATTCTGTCAATTTAGCAAGTTGGTCAATTTTGTCAATTTTGTCAATTTTTATCAAATTTATCAATTTTGTAAATTTTTTCAGTTCCATAAATTTTGTGAATATTGTCAAGTTTGTCAATTTTAACAATTTGGTAAATTTTGTCAATTTTGTTTTTTTATTAATTTTGTCTACTTTGTCAATTTTGTCAATTTCTCAATTACGACCATTTTCTAAACTCTGTCAATTTTGTCAATATGGTCTACTTTGTCAATTTTGCCAATTCTGTCAATTTTGTCAATTTTATCCATTTTGTCGATTTTGACAAGTTTGTCAATTTAGTTAGATTCGTCAATTTAGTCGATTTTAAAAATTTGGTCGATTTTTGTCGATCTTGTCAACTTTGTCACTTTTGTCAATTTTATCAATTTTGACCATTTTGTCTTTTAAGTCAATTTCGTCAATCACGTCCAATTCTGTCAATTTTGTTCATTTAGTCCATGCCATGAATTATATCAAATTCGTCTTTTTTTCCATTTTGTCATTTTTTCAGTTTTGTAAATTTTGTCAATTTTTACCATTTTGACAATTTTGATAATTTTGAAAATTTTGACCACTTTGACAATTTTGATAATTTTAACAATTTCGTCATTTTGTCAATTTGTCAATTCTTAAATTTTTGTAATTTTTAAATTTTTCTCTATTTTTCATTTTTTGTCAATTTTGTCAATTTTATCAATTTTGTCCATTTGGTCAATTTTTTTAAATTTGGTAAATTTTATCAATTTGGTAAATTTTGTCAATTTTGTTAATTTTATGAATTTTATGAATTTTGTCTATTTTATCAATTTCGTCAATCACGTCAATTTTGTTCATTTTGTCCATGTTATGGATTTTGTTAAATTTATTAATTTTTTGTCATATTTTTTCAATTCTGTCAATTTTGTCAATTTTGACAGTTTTGACAATTTTGACGATTTGGTCAATTTTTTTATTTCTATTTGTTTCATTTCTGTCCAATTTGTCAATTTTGCAAATTTTGTCATTCTTGTCAATTTTTGTCGATCTTGTTAATTTTTTCACTTTAGTAAAAAAAAATTTTGTCAATTGTGTCCATTTCGTTGATTTTTTATAATTTTGTCAAATTTGCCAGTTTTCGTCAATTTTGTCAAATTGTCAACTTTTCTGAATTTTGTCAATTTTGTCAATTTTGTCATTTTTTTTTTTTAATTTTGTCAATTTTGACAATTCTGGCAATTTGATCAATATGGTTAATTTTATCTATTTGGCTTTTTTGTCAATTTGGAATTTTGTTAATTTTATCAATTGAGTTAAGACAAAATTGACAAAATTGACAAAATGGACAAAATGGACAAAATTAACAAAATTGACAAAATTGTCAAATTTGACAAAATTTACAAAATTGACAAAATTGACAAAATTGACAAAATTGACAAAATTGTCAAAATTGACAAAATTGACAAACTTGACAAAATTGACAAAAATGCCAAATTTACAAAATTGACAAAATTGACAAAATAGACAATATTGACAAAATTGACAAAATTGACAAAATTGACAAAATTGACAAAATTGCCAAATTTACAAAATTGACAAAATTGACAAAATTGACAAAATTGACAAAATTGACAAAATTGACAAAATTGACAAAATTGACAAAATTGACAAAATTGACAAAATTGACAAAATTGACAAAATTGGCAAAATTGACAAAATTGGCAAAATTTGAAAAATTGACAAAATTGACAATTTTTTTATAAATTTAGTCAATATCATCAATTTTGCAAATTTTGACAATTTTGTCAATATTGTTAATTTCGTTCATTAAGTAAATTTGGTCAATTTTGTAAATTTTGCAAATTTTTTAAATTTTGTAATTTTTGTAAATTTTGTAAATTTTGTAAATTTTGTAAATTTTGTAAATTTTGTAAATTTTGTAAATTTTGTAAATTTTGTAAATTTTGTAAATTTTGTAAATTTTGTAAATTTTGTAAATTTTGTAAATTTTGTAAATTTTGTAAATTTTGTAAATTTTGTAAATTTTGTAAATTTTGTAAATTTTGTGAATTTTGTAAATTTTGTAAATTTTGTAAATTTTGTAAATTTTGTAAATTTTGTAAATTTTGTCAATTTTGTAAATTTTGTCAATTTTGTCAATTTTGTCAATTTTGACAATTTTGTCCATTTTGTCAATTTTGTCAATTTTGTCAATTTTGTCAATTTTGTCAATTTTGTCAATTTTGTCAATTTTGTCAATTTTGTCAATTTTGTCAATTTTGTCAATTTTGTCAATTTTGTCAATTTTGTCAATTTTGTCAATTTTGTCAATTTTGTCAATTTTGTCAATTTTGTCAATTTGACAATTTTGTCAATTTTGTCAATTTTGTCAATTTTGTCAATTTTGTCAATTTTGTCTAAACTCAATTGATAAAATTAACAAAATTCCAAATTGACAAAAAAGCCAAATAGATAAAATTAACCATATTGACAAAATTGCCAAAATTGTCAAAATTGACAAAATTAAAAAAAAAATGACAAAATTGACAAAATTGACAAAATTGACAAAATTGACAAACTTGACAAAATTGACAAAATTGACAAAATTGCCAAATTTACAAAATTGACAAAATTGACAAAATAGACAATATTGACAAAATAGACAATATTGACAAAATTGACAAAATTGACAAAATTGACATAATTGGCAAAATTGACAAAATTGGAAAAATTTGAAAAATTGACAAAATTGACAAATTTTTTATAAATTTAGTCAATATCATCAATTTTGCAAATTTTGACAATTTTGTCAATATTGTTAATTTTGTTCATTTAGTGAATTTTGTGAATTTTGTAAATTAAGTAAATTTTGTAAATTTTGTAAATTTTGTAAATTTTGTAAATTTTGTAAATTTTGTAAGTTTTGTAAATTTTGTAAATTTTGTCAATTTTGTAAATTTTGTCAATTTTGTCAATTTTGTCAATTTTGTAAATTTTGTAAATTTTGTAAATTTTGTAAATTTTGTAAATTTTGTCAATTTGGTCCATTTTTTCAATTTTGTCAATTTGGTCGATTTTGTCAATTTTGTCAATCTTGTCAATTTTGTCAATTTTGTCAATTTTGTCAATTTTGTCAATTTTGTCAATTTTGTCAATTTTGTCAATTTTGTCAATTTTGTCCATTTTGTCAATTTTGACAATTTTGTTAATTTTGTCAATTTTGGCAATTTTGTCAATTTTGACAATTTTGTCAATTTTTTTTTGAAGTTATTATTATTATTATTATTATTATTTATTACAAATCAACGGAACACATATTGGTCCAAATGATGACATAAATTTGTAAATTTGTAAATTTGTCAATTTTGTCAATTTTGTCAATTTTGTCAATTTTGTCAATTTTTTCAATTTTGTCAATTTTGTAAATTTTGTCTGTTTTTTCAATTTGGTCAATTTTATCAATTTGATAAATTTTATCAATTTCATCAATTTTGTCCATTTTGTCATTTTTTGTCAATTATGTAAATTTTGACAATTTTGTCAATTTTGTTAATTCTGTCAATATTGTCAATATTGTCAGTTTATTCAATTTTGCGAATTTGTGAATGTCTCAATTTTGTAAATTTTGTCATTTTTGTATTTTTTTTTAACCTTCCAAAGTCGTTCGGGTCAATATGACCCGAAGCGCACATTCAAATCATCATAACTCTTCGAGAAAAAATCGCAAAAATTTGATTTTAAAAACCTCCCTGGAGAATCACGAAATACACAATCTGTAGTACCAGGCAACTTCCTGTGACCACCGGAAGTGCTCCCTCAAAAAAATCCGTAATTAGGCTGTTCGGGTCTATATGACCCGAGAGTTTGCGTAAGTTCCCCTGGCCGCAAATATTGACCGATTTCGATGAATTTTGATTCATTGTATAGATAATTCATTCTAGTTCCTCAATATTGAAAAATAAAGTCGAAATATTTTACGAAATCACCAGTAGCTGATTCCGAATGAAAAAAGTCCCGAAAAAGAGCTCTTTTTAGAATGCCTATAACTTGAGACAGGTTCCAAATATTGCGCTGATTTTATAATATTTGGAATTGTCAAGAATAAATCTATCCATGGATGTATAAATTCTTGGTGGTCCAAAGGAAGTTTTGGCCGCTATCCCGGAACTTCCGGTAGAAAAAATTCTTACTTCAAAAAAGTCACCCAATTTTGGCTTTGCATTGCTGTATCTCGGTTACCAATGGATCGATTCTCTAAATTCAAATTTTAGTTTTTGTTTTCGTTAACTTTATTATTATTTCCGTAGAACATAGTTGGTTCCTCAAAAATCTCAGTTGTTCAGTATATGGTAATGAAACTCACATCTTTTTTGTCATTTTTCAAACTCCCCCTCGTGTCGGTGGGTTTACGCGATTTTGTTAGCGTGATTTCTCTAAAATTTGAACTCAAATTGGTCACTTTTTATATACCTAGAGATTCATTAGAATCTCCTATTTCGATTGACATACATTTTGTGTGGTGTTTTGAAAATTTGTAGCAACGTTTTTCGAATTTACTGAAAGCTGCCAGATTTCAACCAGTTTGGTCCACGTTTTCAACAGGTTGGTGTACAAATCTCGCACCCCTCACGTAGCTGCGGGAGAAACAAATCCTTTAGCTCTCTTTTTATCGCTCACCAAATCTACCACCCAACCCAGCAGCAGGAGGAACTGCCGTCTCGCCGCGTGGTTTGTTGATTGATTGTGCTGATGGTGATAACGAAATGAATGCTTTATTGTTGTAGGAATTGCTTGAATCTTTTTAGATTTAATATTTTAATGGATGGGCAACATTTCTAAAGTTCACGTCCATGATTTCAGATTCAGATTACAGATTTCAGATTGCAGATTTCAGATTTCAGATTCAGATTTCAGATTCAGATTTCAGATTCAGATTTCAGATTCAGATTTCAGATTCAGATTTCAGATTCAGATTTCAGATTCAGATTTCAGATTCAGATTTCAGATTCAGATTTCAGATTCAGATTTCAGATTTCAGATTCAGATTTCAGATTTCAGATTCAGATTTCAGATTCAGATTTCAGATTCAGATTTCGATTTCAAATTCAGATTCAATTTCAAATTTCAGATTCTAATTTCAGATTCCGATTCGAATTCCGATTTCTGATTAAAGTTTCTGATTAAAATTTCAGAATATTTGTTACTTGAATCATAGATTTTGTGTCTCCTGCAGTAGACACTGCTTGAAATAAAAGAAAAGAATCATGATAGCATTAAAAAAAATGTATCACTGAAGAATTCTAAAATTCAGAAAATTCAGAAAAGAATCACGATAACATTCAAAACAAATGTATCACTGAAAAATTCTAATGATAAAATATCTAAAAAGATTCAAGAAGCTCATTTCAATTTGGAAAAATAATATTTCTCTATTTTAAAATCAAAACATTTACCTACTACGCAAAGAGGCATCAGCATCAGCACAATCAATCAACAAACCACGCGGCGAGACGGCAGTTCCTCCTGCTGCTGGGTTGGGTGGTAGATTTGGTGAGCGACAAAAAGAGAGCTACAGGATTTGTTTCTCCCGCAGCTACGTGAGGGGTGCGAGATTTGTACACCAACCTGTTGAAAACGTGGACCAAACTGGTTGAAATCTGGCAGCTTTCAGTAAATTCGAAAAACGTTGCTACAAATTTTCAAAACACCACACAAAATGTATGTCAATCGAAAGAGGAGATTCTAATGAATCTCTAGGTATATAAAAAGTGACCAATTTGAGTTCAAATTTTAGAGAAATCACGCTAACAAAATCGCGTAAACCCACCGACACGAGGGGGAGTTTGAAAAATGACAAAAAAGATGTGAGTTTCATTACCATATACTGAACAACTGAGATTTTTGAGGAACCAAATATGTTCTACGGAAATAATAATAAAGTTAACGAAAACAAAAACTAAAATTTGAATTTAGAGAATCGATCCATTGGTAACCGAGATACAGCAATGCAAAGCCAAAATTGGGTGACTTTTTTGAAGTAAGAATTTTTTCTACCGGAAGTTCCGGGATAGCGGCCAAAACTTCCTTTGGACCACCAAAAATTTATACATCCATGGATAGATTTATTCTTGACAATTCCAAATATTATAAAATCAGCGCAATATTTGGAACCTGTCTCAAGTTATAGGCATTCTAAAAAGAGCTCTTTTTCGGGACTTTTTTCATTCGGAATCAGCTACTGGTGATTTCGTAAAATATTTCGACTTTATTTTTCAATATTGAGGAACTAGAATGAATTATCTATACAATGAATTAAAATTCATCGAAATCGGTCAATATTTGCGGCCAGGAGAACGTAAGTAAACTGCAGGTCAAATTTATCAAAAATAGATTTGTACGGAAATTTTGCGAACGGCTTTGGAAGGTTAATGTTGTCGATTTGGTCGATTTGGTCAACTTCGTCAATTTTACAATTTTGCAATTATGTCAGTTCTGTCAATCTTGTCAATATTGTCAATTTTGTAAAATTTGCTCAATTTTGTCTTTTTTTTCGATTTCTACGATTTTGTCAATTTTGCCGATTCTCAATTTGATCAATTATTTAATTTTTGTCAATGTTGTCAATATTGTCAAAATTGGCAATTTTGTAAATTTGGTTAACTTTATCAATTTGGGTATATTGTCAATTTTGTCAATTTTATCAGTTTGGTCAGATTTTTCCATTCGTCGATTTTGTTAATTTGGGCAATTTATCAATTTAATCAATTTCGTTTATTTACTCAATAATTTCGCTTCTTAATTTTGTCAATTTTATAAATTTGGTCAATTTTGGCAAATTTGTCATTTTTGATAATTTTGTCAATTTCGTCAATTTTGTCAATATTCTCAATTTTTCAATTTTGTAAATTTAGTCAATTTTGTCGATATTATCAATTTTGTCAATTTTTTAGGTTTTTTTTCAATTTGCCTGTTTGGCAATTTTGTCATGTGTTTTTTTTTATTTTGTCAGTTTCCCAATTTTATCAATGTTATCAATTTATTATTTCGTCTATCTTGTCAATCTTGTTAATTTTGTAATTTTTTCAATTTGTTGATTTTTGTCGATTTTGTCAATTTTGTCATTTTTGTTAAATTTTCCAATTTGAGCAATTTTGACAATTTTGTTAATTTTGCCAATTTGGTCAATTTAGTCATTTTTTTTAAATTTTGTCAAATTTATTTATTGTGTCTTTTTTTTCATTTTTTTCGATTTTTTCAGTTTTGTCAATTTTGATAATTTTGTAAATTTTGTCAATTTTATCAATTTTGTCAATTTTTTCAATTTTTTAGTTTTTTTTTCAATTTTGTTAAATTGGTAAATTTTGTCAATTTTATCAATTTTGTCTATTTCATCAATCTTGTCAATTTTGTCAATTTGATCGATTTTGCTAATTTTGTCAACTTTGTCAACTTATTGATTTTTGTCAATTTGTCAATTCTGTCAATTTGTCAATTTTGTCGATTTTTTCAATTTTGTCAATTTTGTCAGTTTTCTCTACTTTGTTAATTTTTTAAATTTTGTCATTTTTTAAAAATTTGTCAATTTTGCCATTTTTTTCAATTTCATTAATTTTGCCAATTTTAGCAATTTTTTTCAAATTTTGATAATTTTGTCAATTTTGTAAATTACAACGATTTTGTCAATTTTGTCAATATTATAGGTTTTGTCAATATTGTCAATTTTTTCTTTTTTCAATTTTGACAGTTGTCAAAAAAGTTGACAAAATTGTCAAACAAGGTCATTTTTGTCAATTTTGTCATTTTTTTCAATTTAGTCAGTTTTTTAAATCTTGTCTTTTATAATTTTCTTCAATTTGGTTATGTTTTTCATTATGATCATTTTTTTTTCATTTTTTTTTCAATTTAGTCAATTTTGTCACTTTTATCAATCTTGTCAATTTTGTCATTTTTGTCAATTTTGATTATTTTGTCAATTTATCATTTTTTTATTTTTTCATTTTTGTCTATTTAGTGAATTTTGTCAATTTTATCCATTGTGTCAATGTTGTCAATTTTTCAATTCTGTCAATTTTGTTAATTTGTCAACTTTGTCAATATGGTCCGCTTTGTCAATTTATTCAATTTTATAAGTTTGTCAATTTGGAAAAATTGGTTTTGGTTTTTTTTTTATTTTTGTAGATTTTGTCGATTTTGTCAATTTTGTAAATTTTGTCAATATGTCTTTCGTCATTATTTGGTCCTTTTTCAATTTTTTTCAATTTTGAACACTTTTTAATTTTTGGAACATTCTGAATGTTTTGATAGTTTTATCAATTTTGGACTGTTCAGAATATTTTTTTTTTTTAATTTGTTTCAGTTTGACGAATTGAAACATTTATTTTGTCAAATTAATAACTGAAAATTGGATAACTTTTATATTCAGTCAGTTTTGTCGACTCCAATTCTACAAAACTCTGAATGTTTTACAATTGTGAAATTCTAACAATAATGACAACTTAAAGAATTTTCACATTTCTTAACAATTCGACAATCATGCTAATTTTTATCTCTTTTATAAAACCTTGATTATTTTAACAGTTATTACATTTTGATAAATTTGGACAGTTTTGAGAACTTAAGCAAATTTTAACAATTTGTCTTTTTTTTAAACTTCTACAATTTTGTACAAGTTATCAATTTCATGCAATTAAGACAATCTCACCTATTTTAACAATGATGACAACATTGACAATTAGATATGACAATTGTTGATATGAACAAAGCATAATCAATTGCTTTTGCTATTTTCGAGCAGTTTCGTGAGTCAAATACTTCAATTGGCTAAGTATTGTCATTCTGGAGCAGGTGTAAAGACATTTTTTTGTTCTTCTTTATAGCTAGCAAGTTTGAAAATTTAAACAATGTTGACAGGTTTTACAATTTTAAATAAAAAAAATAGACTTTTGACAATTTGGCCAGTTAAAGCATTAATAAATTATTTTAGGATGGTAAACTTTCCTTGCAAAAGGTATCAGAATATAGACACTTGGATGACGTGTACCAAAATTTTCCTTCTTCAGATATCAACGGTCAAAATTGGTTTTTTTTACAAAATTCATTGCGTTATTGCTATTATGTAGGTGGTAATGTTGCATCAAGAAATAAAGTGAAGAACACAATGATATTTTCATTAGTTTGTGAAATACCTGATTTTATGTTCCAATCCTCGATCTGGTAAAGCTTACGAAGTAGGAATCATCGAAATTAGAAATTATGATAATATTTCAGACATTCTATTGTTTTCTGGAAGGTTCCAAAATGAGCCTCATTAATAAACCTCAGAATGATGAATCGCCCTGCATGTGACACGTTGATTAAATGACGTGCCGTATGTGGATCCAAATTTGAGCCTGTACGAACCCAATTGACCGAGTTCACGTGAGGTCTTCACACCAATCAGCGGTTCTGAGAGCATCAAACGGAACGCACAGGAAATGGAATAACTAGACGATAGCCCTCTCGATTGCTTCAGAAGTTATTTATATCCGGAAAGCATTGCTGCGGCATGGTGGCATCAAAAATAATATGCAGGAATGACTGGTCGTTTCCATTTTGGGGTGGGCATTCGAAAAGCTTCGATTGGCACCACCCACGCATAAATCAAAGCATCGGGAATTTTGCCCGGAAAATGCTCGAACGCTGACGGTCCAACATTTATACAAACACACACAATCGGCAGAATTGGCGATTGGCACGCGGATTTTCGGGAAGCTATTTGTGGAACACAAAGTTGCGAACTCACGTGTACCTCCTACTTCTCCATATGTGTGCGGGTGATGGCCGTCGACGTGCGGTGATTATGGATTAGCCCCGGTTTCCGGTATTAAAACGCGCAATCCGTCAGACGGGTTCTGATTTATGACAGAAATAGGTTCGATTTGACGTTTCCAGCATAGGCACACATATTTAGCTACTCAGTTTGCAAACACCAGTTCCTACATACATGTCCGGAGGGTGTTCTCGATGACGGAAGAAAATTGAATTTATTAGTTGTGCTCGATATGTTACCGATATTGTGCCGCAATATGTTACTTTTTTCAGGTATTTAATAACGGTTTGGAAAATGGAATGGTTTATGTGATTGCTAAATATGGAACAACACCGGATTCATGTTATTAAAACATGTTGTTCATTTGTATTGAAAATCGACTCTTCCAACTTAAAAATCATATACGTACCTTTTATATATTTTTTTAAATGCGTTGCATTTGCAATTTTTAATTCTTAAACGATACAATTTGATACAATCCGGACTGCCGAAGATTCTGTTTAGCTGTTTAGTGTCCTCGACATGTTTTCATTGAGTCTAGCTCTGGGCTTGTTCCAGGGCAGGTATTACGAAGGCAACAACCCGAATGATAGGTTCAAGGCTGGTTAAATGGCCTTGGCTGATCGTCGTTCACTCTTCCAAAAACTCTCAAAGCACAAACTCTATCTATAATAGTCTGGAGGAAGCCGAACACCCTTGCCCTAAATGCAAGCTCTCATCCTTGTATGTCCTCGTATCAGGTCCCGTATGGCTTAGGCCAAAATTCTGTATTTCCGGCAACGTTGTCAGGCAAGCCAGCGTTATCCTGTCGCCATCGCTAGACCGGAAGCCATCTTGATCCAAGGCGAAGGCAGACTACCAGCAAACATTTTTGTAGCTATATGTAGCTATTCAAAATTTACAAAAATGGCGAACATCCTATCCGATTTAAACTGACTTCAGACGACATTTTATACAAACACTCTTCCCTTAAGAGTTCGACTGCGGAGAAGGTTTAGCCTTATCTCTGTTGCTTCCGTCGCAACTGAACACTATGTGCTCCGGAACTTAATGAGCAACTCGAAACTGCTAGTCTACCTCCCCATGTTTTCGGTCTATTATTACCCTAGTGGTAAATTCAAAGAATGTTTTTTTACGAGTTGGGATCAAGGCACGTCGAGTTACCGTGTCTTCCCCGAGCTAATCTGGGTCCATGGAATCAATGGGTTGACTCGTATATACTCAGACCATAACCCAATCCGGTAGCTGCCCTAAGGTAATATGTACTTCGGAAGGGAGGTCATACTCGCAAATGCAACATTCTTCAAAAAGTTCATATTTAAATTAAATATCACGCTGACAGGTTGAGGTCATTTTAACGTCGTGGTCCGATCAACTACGCTGATGGTTTAGCGTGGTGATACTTCATGAAGTATCCATGACCTGTCAGGAATTGCGTTTTCAGGTTTTGCGTACCTCTTTTTTCGTAGCAATAGGAGTCCTCCGCCAACAAAACCGAGATGGGCATGACTCCCGCTAAAACGCATGCAGCCTCCGACAATACGGTGCGGTATGCGATGATGACCCGCAAATTCATTCGCCTCTGTACACTGTTAAGCTTCTGCTGGTTACACTAGGTGTTAAGGCCAGGTTTTTGACCGCTCCTTCATATCGAAGGATTGACGAAACTCGTAAACTAGTAATTACAATCCGCTGACTACTTCGGATCCTCGAGTTGTTCGCAATTATCCTTGTAAGTGCGACCGTTGCTATTGCCGTCTTCTTGCACATATACTCAACGCATTCTTGGGGTTTGGATAGATGACCAACTTAGATTCAAAAAACACATCAACTACGTGCGAAATGCCACTAAGGGCAAACTCAATATCCTTTAAATGCTCTGCAGCTACATAGTTGCAGGATCTCGCTCTTCGTTTCACTTTTTCGTTCACGGCTGGTTGTTACCAACCATGCTACATTGTAACCAGCATAACCTGTGCTGTCTTGTTTAGTAGGAATCTTTGATAAAAGCGCGTACTATGCAAGGAAGCGCCTTAGTTAGCAACGAAGGAGGACCACCTGACATTTCCTAGCGCACCACCAACCAGCGCGATTAGGTCAACGGGAGCGTATTTGGCGGATAGATGGTGCTGTACGTCTTGATAGCACCATAACCAAGAATGACAAGAGGGCATGATGGGAGGAATCCATGGATGCACCACAAAGCCTTTGACCTGGATCGGGGTCAAAGACCGCATGCAAGATCCGCTTCATTTGGATGGAAGATCTCGACGAAGCCACACAATCCTGCGAGCGCCATTAACCAGCTGTGAAGAGCGTTCGAACATCCAGGTAGCAATAAAACTCCACCCCGAAAAGGCAAGAATATAACGCTGCTGCAATCCTTTCTTCCATCATGTTCCTACAGGACCCCGATATTTGGCTTTGGAAAACCATTCTGCCGTGCCAGCGTCCGTCAACCAGTGCTGGCCGTTTAGGGTTCATTCCATCGCGCCACCTTGGCAGCATCCGTTTACCCGTGCTGGCCATTCTAGGGCTTGAACCCATTTGACCGGATTACCGGCCTCAGTCAACCTTGCTCTACGTCATTAGGCTCGTGCTGCACCTGGCCTGGCTCTTCGACCGCCCGTACACCGACCGCGTGTGTCGACCATTTGCACCAGAATTCCCCCCAGAGGTGTTCGGAATTAGTGTAGTGCAATCAGGCAGCCATCAACAACCGACGGCCAGTACGTCAGAGGTGGGCAAGCCTTACATGCAGTACCTGTGATCCACGTTAAAGGGGTCCTTCCGGCATCCGTTTCCGGGGAGAAGCCCTTCCTTGGCCCACGTGTTTCAGCTGTTCCAGCTCACCGCCTGTAAGACGCCACCCTAAGGTAGGACAACCCAGTTTAATCTAGGGAAAGTTCTAGTGTCCATATGTGTAAACCCAAGATAGGGAAATAAAGGTGGGAATTCTTTAAAGCGCATTTAAGGTGTTTCCTTGTTCTTCGAGTGTGCCGACCCTGGGGCTTAGAGAGGGGTTCTTGTTGAGCAGTCTGGGCAACCGTTGGTTACAACATGGAGTCGGAATATTCAGTCGCGAATTGGACAAAATAATGGAAAAATTGTACACTGTACAACCAGGCAAACCGCTGTATCAGCGGCAGCTTCAAAAGTAGCCCCGTCCCCTTGTCAATGGCGGAAAGTAGCCAGTTACCGTTTGGATACATATTCACAAAAGCGCTTTCTGTTAAGGCCATTCGGTGGTTGTCGCTGAATCGAAATGAAGATGTTCTTATGGTTCGTCGTGCAGAATTGCTACTTGAAAGAATCCACACTTCCCTTCCCGCTATCAATCAAAGACACGAACCAAGATTGCTAAAATGGAACGCACGCACGTACAATTGATGAATTCGGAATGAATATTAGCGTAAATAATTCTTGTGTAGGGGTGAAATAGGAAGCAACATTGATATGCCAATAGCAGTCCATGCTTGCGTTTTATTTTAATGATTTTCCTGCGCTATCAACGCACTTGTTTCTGAATTTAAAGGAATTAAAACGATTTGATTTTCGTAAATAGAATCATCGTATACGATGATTGCCAAAAATTAAAAAGACAGGAACAGTACTATCATATTTTTAATTATCAAACCAATAGAGAAAAAGTTGAGACGAATGGTCTGCAACTTAGAGGTTGGAACAAGAGGTCCAACAAAGAAATAGTTGAGAAAGAAGTTCTGCAGCTTAGCGTTAGAACAGGAGGTTGAATTCTAGGAGATTGAGAAATAGTTGAGACGGTAGGTCTACTTGATCGATTTGGTAAGCGTTGTCACTAGAGGTCCCACAAACAGGTGGCAGTACACTCGTTGTGGCAGGTCCAACTGAACTGTTGAAGCTGAAGTGCCCAACACTAGACCCGTTTTGGCGAGAGGTCCAACTGAAGAACTGTTGAGACGGAAAATTCAACAGTAGAATCGTAGCGACGAGATGTCCAACTGTAAAAAAGGGGCTGGATGCGAGCTCTAACTGAAAAATGTTGACACAAGAGATTCAACTGCAGAAAAGTTAGAGTTGATGATGATTGTGATGAAAATTTGTTTTTAATAGTGTTCATTACATTCATTAAAGCGATGTGTTAAAGTGTAGTGCCGATTACATCCTTAAGTTCCGTTCATTTGTTTGGAATCGAGTCTAATAAGTAGCTCTAAGTTTTGTTTATCAACTCGATGACTTAAAAAAATATGAATAATGTCACCACAAAATACTTATAATTCATTACTGATGAAGTCTCAACACACACTGGAGATAAATGGTTTTTGGTTGAGTGATAAGCGTTGAAACAAAGTGGTAAGATAACCTCAGCAGTTATCTGATCAGACTTGATAGTCATGAAAAAAAAAAGCAAGGTTAATATTGAATAAATAGAGGAAGATTTATTAGTTTCTAAGTACCATCACTTTCAAGTCATGAGGTATAAGGAACATGATAACCTCTCAGTTCGCTAGGTGGTCCGGAGTCCTCGGTGTGATACATGGGATGGGTGTCATTTGAAAGCGAATGGTTTGTATGGCTAGGAGTGTTGTTTAGTCAGCGTTATGAGAAGTTATTATTGATTAAAGGCTATTGTATTTATCAGAATACCATTCTGCATACTTCGTGCTGGCTAAGTTGACAGAAATGTAACAATATTTGAAGTAAAAAAGCGCAGTCAGCTCTTAATAAAATTGTTTGATTTAAGCACAAAAAAGCATATACTGTAATTGAAATTTCGCAAATGAAACTTTTTGTTTCTTTTTTCATGTTTGTGTAAGGGGGAGATGCGTAGCCGGCAATTGCGAGCATGATATTCTCTCGGCCGATAGGCCGCTCTCTGAGTTGGTAATCTCTTTACATCGTGCTCACGCACACACACGACGGCTGAGCTGTCGTGTCGTTAGCGGTCGTCGGTCAACTAACGATCTTGAGCGAGAGTGGATGTGTGTCTCCCATTCAGCCTGTGCAACGCAAAGCCAAAAGCTACACAGCAGTGTTCAGGAGGAGTCGCGTGAACGGCAGTACATTTGGTACGTATTTTACGTTTCTCAGTCTCATCGGAATTGGTTATTTAGTCTCCCACCTGTGCGAATAAGATAATCGGAACCTATTTTGGATTGAACCACTTTAATGCCGTAGTTCATATGCTCTGTATACCCTTTCCAATACGTCAGTAAAGACGTGCAGCTCTCTTTTAACCGCATTTAAACTAAGCCGTGGAACCCTTAAATCATTCAGTTGATTGTAGAATCTTCGCCAGGTTTCATCAATGATTCGAGGTATTGGTAATCTCAATCCAACTTCCTACCATTGCGCATTGTGGTCTTCAATACACCAAAGCTGCTGCATCATGTATTTTGCGGTTGTTATGGCTGCTCTTTACAAATATCAGCATCGTATAGGTTTTGATCCAGACGCAAGCTCTTACCAGTTTTACTCCCGTTTCAAACAGTTCTTCACCTTCATCCTACAAATTTATGCCGTGATCTACGTCAGGTTGATCTTGGGCAGCACATGGACATTGTTTGCAGCGTACCACTTGACGGCCTTTTTTTCTGCATAGCGCGATTTCAAATTCATATCTTTCAACTTCCTCAGCAATTTTTACATGTACTCGCAATCGGACTCTAGCTTTACATCTAGGTCAATCGCTGGTTTTCGACAATCTTTTTCGGGTTTGAACCCTCCAAAATGCATTAAGTATTTTAAATTTAAGCTCTTTCTTTGCAGTGCGACTTTTTCTAGATATAATTCTCCAGCTTACCAAATTGTGATATCATAATTGGAAATCTTCATAAACAATTTCTAATTTATGAAGATAGCTTTCCCTTTCGAACTGCAACAAAATCAACGTTCTCCCAATTATAGCTCCATTATACCGAACTTAACTGCATCTACTCAGAAATCTACATCAAATTCACGCTCCCATCCTGCAGCAGCGCCATTGCAGAATTGCATGATCGGCGGAAATTTAAACTTGTCTGTTTGGGCCATTTGCAACTTTACCTTCCACATGGATTGGGTTATTGCCTGCCTACGGAAGAATCGCGACGGAGAAGGGCAGCCCGCTGCTATGTTACTTCCATTTTTCGGTTAACCCTCCTGGCCGATAGGTCGAGGGCAAGCTTCGAAGTTACACCCTTCGGCGGCAGTCGAAAGCCTGAGAAAAGTAAACGATGCTCTTGTTCCATTTTGCCTCCGGATGCAAAAGTAGCAGTTGATTTTTTTTTTGGCTTTTGCTCCATTTACCTAGTAAACTTGCTTATTGGGGAGGCTAACTCCAGCTACTAACAGAACATTGGCATTATGTGGGTGTTTGGAGGAAGCCCTGCAGCAAGAAAATTAGAAAAAACTCGGAATTGTTTTCCCCTCGCTAAGATAGACAGCTTGTACGAAAATTGTGGCAGCTTTGGTTGGTTCGGCCAAAAATGTGATGATTTTCTAGTTGACTCCAGCACGATTAACCGGGTTGAAAATTTTCTGCTTAGCTGCTGAGAGAAATCATTGGCGGTGGTAAAGATTGATGAACCGCCAATAAAGTTTCGAAAGTTTCACGGTCGTCAAACGCTCGGAACGGAAAAGTTTGGTGTGAAGGTTGCGAATGCTTCCGATTGCTTCATTATCGGGCGGTTTTTCAACGTTGTGGTATGAGAACTAAGAACAAGTGATTTACTTGTAGAAGAGTCACAACTAGATAACCCGATTTCACTGCTTTCCAACAAAAAAGGAATTAAAGACTATACACTTTCTTATGTAGATATATAAATTTTGATTGCATGTATGAAAATTTAGGAAAATTGCAGAAAAGCTTGGTTTTAATGTATTTTTTTTACATGTGCGAAATTTTGTGACAATCTGTTCTGAGGTATATGAGCTAAGTATCAAATAACTGCACGAGTCCAAATTCAACCAAAACTCACCTGCTTAGAGCTGGTCGTCTCAAAAACCACAAAACTAACAAAAATGATAGAAGTCTCAAATATGACTAGAATGACCATTATTAGGGGGGCTTTTATTTTGCATCGTTCTTGAAGCCTAGTTCCCACTTCCAATATGTCAATCGTTAGAATGTAATGTGAACTTCATAGTGCAGTATTTTCACAGCAATAGTAAACTCTCATTTTTTTAAGGAAAAGTTTTCCAAAATGTATGTTATGGGTTCAACTTATCCCTAGAGTCCAAAAAGGTTTATTTTCGTTCTGAATAGATCTTGATCATTGCTAAGCATGAAATTTAATAACTGATATTTACCCAAAATGTGTTTATAACTAAAACTTTGAAAATAGCGCCTTCAAGTATGCAATGAGTATAGGGTAGTAGATAAACTTCTCTGTGGATAAACATATTGAATTATTTTTGTTCTGTCGTCTATAAACTGTGTAATGGAAACTAATATAGCCAAATTTAGATTTTGCTTGATTTTGCCAAGGCTTAGGATACCCAGAAAAAAGGGTTAAATATCCTTAAATTTTCAAAATATCACAATTTTTTCCATCCCAGAAAAATGCTTTTAGCTCAACTACGGGTTCATGTATCGTTCTCATTTTTGTCTTGAAATAACACGCTGATGAAAAATGCAAAAAACAGCGATCTGCTCAATTTTTTCAGAATGATATGATGAAAATAAAAAAGGGATCGAGTAGCCCCATTCTCCGCTATTCATAAAAATGGATTTCTGTCTGTCTGTCTGTCTGTTCTCAATTGAATCGAAAACTACTGAACCGATTGGCGTGAAACTTGGTAGATGGGAGTTTTGGAGACCGGGGATGGTTCCTATTATGGTTTGAGAGCCCTCTCCCTCACATGAAGGGGGGAGGGGGCCTCCCAAACAAAAACAAATTTTAGCATAACATGAGAACCGATCAAGCAAATGGTACCTAATTGGGCATGGGAGGATATTTGGGTACGAGAAAAATTTCTATGATTATTTTACACTCCTCTCTTTTTCTAGTGAGGAAATAGAAAGGTGCGGCGGGTCTCTCTTACGATTTTTTACCTAACTCGAAAACTGTTCATGCAAATGGAACCATATTTGGCATGGGAGGTTATTTGAAGGCAATAAATATTTTTATAACTATTTTAGAAGCCTTACTTTTTCCAGTTGTCGTGTTCCCAGAAGAATGAAAAACGCAAGACTAAGAGACTAAACTAGAGTGATGTTTATTCAAGCAAGTGCGACAACTGAATGAATGCGCTTTCACACAGGTGGTGATATTTATACCAGCCGGTACTCCTAGCGTGATGATAGAATGCTGCGGCATTCTAGTGGCTTCTGATTGGTCGTGTGGTCGTTGCCTACCACACCAGTGGGGAGAAAAAAAATTAGGATGGAATCATGCATACAATTTCTATTGTATAACTCGAGAAATATTCAAGCAAATGGGACCAAATTTTGCATGGAAGGGAATTTGGGTACTTTCTAGCTTCTTTTATTATTTTGTACCCCTCCCTCCTGCCAATGCGAAAATAGTTTTTTTTTCAGCATTTTCAAATTATACCTGGTGTTTAACTTCTAAAACCGTTATAAAGGGTGATACGGTCAAAATTTGGTCCATATCAACTTGATGTATTTCTTTCAATTTTGCATTTAAAAAACCTGAACACCCCTCATTTTGAAGGTGTGTGTGTGTAAAATGTTGATCCTATTTTGATTTTGGAATTCACTCTTCAGTTGTCAAAATGCCGTCCAAGGAAGAAGAGCAGTGTATCAAAATTTTGCTCGCGCATCGCGAAAATCTGAGCTGCTCGCATGCAAAGCTGGCAAAAGTTGCCAAATCAACCTTTCCCGAAGAAACACGGTTGTTCCGTACTGTTTTGGCCGGATTTGGCATCTTGCCATTACGGTAAAAAGGCCATGGAGTGGTACGCCGCCAACAACGTGCAGGTGGTTCCCAAGGACAAGAACTCTCCCAACACGCCAGAGCTCCGCCCAATTGAGAAATACTGGGCTATTGTCAAGCGGAACCTAAAGAAGACAAAAAAAAAACTGCTAAGGACGAGCAGCAGTTCAAGGCAAACTGGCTTTCTGCGGCGAAGAAGGTGGACAAGGTGGCTGGACAAAATCTGATGGCAGGGATTAAGCGTAAGGCCCGGAAATTCGGATTTGGAAAAGCGGAAGCCTAACTGAATATTTTCCTGAATTTCACACGCGTTTTCCCTTGACCAAATTTTGACCGTATCACCCTTTATATTGGATGACTACGTCCCAAAACACAGTTGGGACAAAAGGCCAAATTATGACCGAATAGCTTCAAATTAATAACGATGACAGTAAAAAATCAGCACATATATCGTTCATGAACAAGGTTTTCTATTTTATATAGCAACGATTTTTCATAATTTGTAACGTTTCAAAATTTCTTTCGTAAGATTACTATTCTTAAAAAGCCATCTAATTTAAAAAAAAAAAACAAAACGAAACGAAAACGAATACTTAAATGAACATAATTGTATAAGATATGTACGCAAGCAACCAAAAGTCGCTTACTAATTTAAACACGGGATTCCAAAGTTCACATTTGGCTGCACAAAGGTTTTACGGGACTTTCAGGTAAATACTCATGTTGCGTAAAAGTTACTCAGAAACTTCCATCGCCTTGTGAAGGGCTAAAGCATTTAAAACGGAACTTCAATGCATCTTTTATGCGACATCTTCTTCAAGGCAATACTAGTTTCTGCTAAGCTCTTTCTAACGAACCAATAAGATCTCACCTGGAACCTTTAGGAGAATTTCAAGCGACTGGTCAAATATTTCTATCATTGCTGTTATTTTTTTCGAATTGTTCAAATCGGCAGAACATTGCATTGAATCAGTTCGATAATTTTGGGTTTGTGCTAGCCATGGCAGATACCCAAGCAATTAAAAGTCGCGTTTTGACTTAATGATTAAATTCCGAAGATCACATTTGGCTGAAAAAATGTTCTACGGAACTTCAGGTGACTCTTGTCACGTAAAAGTTACTCAGGAACTTCCATCGCCTTTTGAAAGGTTAAATCATCGATAACGGAACTTCTAAGCGCTATTAATGGAACTTCTTTCGAGATGGTCGATAACGTTCGCTTAACACTTTCTAACGTACCGTAAAGATACTTCTAGGTGTTTTAAAGAACCTATATGGGAATTCTAAGCAACATGTCAAAAACGTCTTTCAATTTCTTGTCATTGTATTTGTTTTGTTTATATCAATAGTAATATTTACAAATAGAATTCAAGAATTTTTCGAATTTTTCTTTTTCAATGTTTAGATATTCGAATAAATTGTTGATGATGAGAATTTTTGTTTTTATTTATTAAATGTACTGAAAGTCCTTTAAACGAAATAAGGTACAATTTCCCAGCAAACATTTAAGAGGGTTTATCGCAGGAACAACAGAATTATTCAAAAAAATATACCAGATGAAAAGATTGTATTAAACTTGCCAAAATAGCATATAGCTACAAAAGTAGGGGCGCTATATCTAAAATGACAAGATTTCAACGATTCGATTTCCCCACAAAAGGCAAAATATACGATTTTAAGTAATTTGAGTAAAACGAAAAAAAAAATTTCCCCGACCGAGATTTGAGCTCCAGTCCTCCGAGTTGGCTGTCCGGTATCTTACCACGATGTCAACTCATCAGTTGATATGATTCGCGCTATAGCTCTATATCTAAGATTTTCTGTTCACGAACCAGTCAAAGGAAGAAAGAAGGAAGGATCGCCCATTTATCGTAAATCAGTTCACTAAAATCGCAAATGTCGAATTAGCATATTCTCAACTATTTGGAGACTTATTTACGAATTGACTAAAATGTTTCAGCTTCTCACACGTTTTTGAAACATTGCCAACCAAAAGTGGGAGAACAATATCACATCCGAAGCTTACCAGTATTGCGATGTAAAAAATTATCGTTTTTTTCTCATTTACTTTAAAATGCTATGGAAATTTAAAATGACAAAAGAAAAGTTTTTCGTCGTGTTTTATTATCACTTTCTAGTTCACTTCTAACTTCATTTGTGATGTGATTATAGAATCGCTGTTTTCAGATCCTGAAGAATGTTTCGCATGTTTTCTTGAAAATCCCTTTGACCAACCCAAGAAAAAATTTAAACATCTCATAAATACGGCACGAAACGGCCTATCTTATCAAATGAACTTGCTCAGATGAAACACACGATGCCAAACCTCACTAAAGTATTCATATTTGATGACACTCTAAGGTCCTCGAAAGCTAAACAGCCTGTACCTTCCGGGGTTTTCGGTCCCATCCGGTTTTACCGAAAGCTTCGGATGTGTTATTTTTTTGTGAACCGAAAAGAGGAAGAAAATATGTAAATTAGCGAAATAAATCGCCAAACGATTCCCTCTTCTCAGCTCCATCTGTTGCGTTCTTGTTAGTTGTGACTCGTTCCCGTCCTAAATTTTGGCTTCCGATTTCCTTCTTTCTGATTCGGGATGGAATCAAGCAGAAGACGACGGCTCTGAGGTGAGCCCCACGAAATAGCAACAATTGCGAGAAATTTCACTTCGGAATGGGGATGAATGTTCGAGAGTTCTTTCCCAGCCAAACAATGGCCACTAATAGAGTCATAAAATGATGATATTTATACACACCCCTCTCGAAAAAAAAAATTCGAGACAGTTTATCCGATGCGTCGGTCGCCGAAAAAAAACC